>NC_080672.1:320896126-321201126 GCF_030247195.1 Topomyia yanbarensis | reverse complement strand
CGCATAATATTTACATGTGTCTTATAGAATCGTATATGTAGAAAATACGTTGTAAACTGCACGCTCCACAATGCCTTGATACACACATCGGAAGCTTATCACGGTGCAAAATTTTAGCACTAGCTTAACGAAAGATGACTTATCCACCTATTTCGTCACGTTTTGTTCTACTAACAATTTATTTCACGTTATTAAAACGTCTAGAAGTTTATAATTTGAAATCATATTGGATTCACATTGGCTTCTACGATGTCCCGATTTCACTGTAGTGGTTCACAAAACTTCAAACTACTACAATGTATTGCGTGAAACATCTAAGTGCAATTACAAAATATTCTACGTTCTTCAAATCATTCTTAAGTTCAGATTCTGAGATTTTAGACCTAAAATAAGTCTTATTCGATGTCCTACATAATTTCAAAAGACTAGATGTTCTAGGAAATAACACAAATTAAAAGTTTTACAAATTATTAATTTTTTAATATTTGACGTATGTAGTATCATATATTTCTACGGGTTCGTATAATTTGTATTAACATTGTACAAAACCAAGTTGAGCAGCTAGCAGCTTTCAAAACACGAATTTTATAACGTGTGCGGGTTTAGTTTACAACGAATTTTGTATCATAAGAGTGTTATTTTATATAATACACTTGTAAATAGTACACGCAGTATTGCATACCAATCATTCAATGACTTTTAATTTCATTAATCCTGAATTTATTGTTATCAGAAGTCTATAATCATTTAGATAAACGAGCTCCCCACATTTAATTCTTTCAAAATTCTTCCATTTACTTGTTTAACAGAATTCTGACAGAGAGTCACTCATATATTATTAAACAAGCCCCAGGAAAAAATTGGAATCGAGACGGAAACACAAAAATTGCCATTTTCCAAAAAATTGAATAACTTTCGCAATTTTCATCGGATTCAAACTAACAATTGCTTATTTTTATTGATTATTAGCGGGCTTTAATTTCCCATAAAAATATAATTTTAAGGATTGCTTTATCTTGCCGAAAATATTGATCACACGCTCATTTTTCTTCAAAAAATGACGAAAAATTAAGAAAAAGTCCAATGGATTCGTGAATGACGTCAGAACCAGTAGTTGCTTTAAAAAATGTTCTAACGATCGAAAGTGCATTCAATTACCTTTAATTCACATTAAATATTTCATATCGATTCTCTATAACCAAAGATATTTGGATTTTACTGAACGTACTTTTAATTTTAAAGGAGCAATTCATTTTTTCACTTTAACTCGAAAACTGTCCTACTGTAAATTTTTTGAACCTCATTTTTGGATTCAGCACGCAATTTTACATCAGGGGGGTTCGAATATTGAAGTTCGGACTTTAATTTTTATTTTTTTGTGGTTTGACTTAAGTACACTAGTTAGTCAAACCACAAAAAAATATTGTTGTAGCTGTGTTCGGTTTAAGCATCTGCTTATTTTCAACAGACATTCAGACCATTTCAACTTAAGGGTGTGAAAAAAGTACCTATGTTTGATATTTTTTTTGAAGATGTAAAATGATTTAGACATGTGCGCTATTCTGCAAAATGTTTATAAAGGTTTCATCTATATTATAAAAATTTTCGAGTGTAAGGTGTCAAAAATTGCGTCCAAAATGGCGGCTCCAGCAGAGGTGTTTTGAAATTCTCAATTCATCGTCTACAAGCAGCAAACCAAAACGATCTTGAAGATTACATTCCGTAGTGGTGCCCCAACCTAAAAAACATGAAAAAATTCGATATACAAACAAAATGGCGGCCACTTGAAAATAAAGAATCGTTTTTTCACACTTCGGCCGGCTGTAAATAATCGTTAATGATCAAAATATTGCCATGTTACAGCGCCCGAGAATGTTGTCTTCTTTTAGGCGGGCAAAACTCAACGTTGATTTTGGTTCAAAAACGAGAATGCCCGCAGATTCGAAAAATCTTGTTCCGAGAAAGCCGCCATTTTTACACCTTACACTCGAAAATTTTCAATTTATAGATAAAACCTTACTAAACATTTTGCAGAATTGCGCACATGTCTAAGTCATTTTACTGCTTCAAGAAAAATTATTACATTACGTACTTTTTTGCCACAATTATATAAGGGGACTCCCTTTGGAGGGTTTTTTTTTGAAAGGGCATTGGTGTTTTTGCATACGGTAAATTTAATAAAATATTGCTCAAGTTTCGTCATCTGCATAGCAGAGCGGTCCGAGAATGAATTTCCGGGAATTCATTATTTTTCGCCGAAAAAACATGGCTTTTTGTATATACTACTTTGAAAAAAGTGTTGTTTGAGAACAGTTTTTTGTACAGCAAAACTATCGAAAAATTAGTTTCGGGGTATTAATCCTTTGCAAAAAAAAATATAAACCGACATTTTTCAATAAAAATATAATAAATCAATGATTTTGCAATTTGAGATCGTCTCTTCAGAATGCAGCGCTTAACTAGGGTATCAGATTAACGCTAAATCCGAATAGATCACCCAAAAGCAACAAAACAAAAGGACCGACCTAAGCATGGAAGAATGCGACATCTCTTAAAAAGTAGCGTTATGGAGCGATACCGAACATTGGCTCGATTTTTCTTCGGATGGAGTTTAAAAATGTAATATGTGGTTTGAATAGTTTTGAGGAGACTAAACTGAGAACTGAATATTTTGAAAAATTCTCTAAATGTAAAAAAACCGGAGCAACGATAAACAAAACAATTCCATGTCAACTTTTGAATAGGGTTGTAGGATTTGTAAACATACTTTTGTTTTGCTGATTTCTCTTAACTTGCTATTATTTCAACATGGAAAACATTTGAAATTGATTCTTCGAAGGGTAAAGATGTGGGTTAATGTGTATTTCTCTTAAAATTTAAATGGAAATCCCAGGGCATGTTCGAAAGAACACAATGTCGAAATTTTCCGAACTAATTTCTGATCATGCATGTTATTTGGAAATGTGGTGAAACTAGCACTCTCTATTCCACTTTTATGTAATAATAAACGATGAGAGATATATGATAGAGTAGATTCAATAGTTTTAACTTGATCTGGAACGCTGCAATAACGCTCGAAGCTTATTGGAATGGTACGAGGTCAACAACGTGAACTTCGAAGAGACGAAAATCAGGAATGAATTTAAAAATCATATTTTTCTGCTTCTATAACATACTGGCTGAATTGGCAGCTGACTAAGTTAGACAAGAACTTCACGGAAATCATATAGAGGCCTATTTGATGAAATGAATTGCAAAAATTTAAAAAGTTGCACATTCATGGCCATTTCAGTAATAAAAATGTTAGTTTCGCTTCTACATCTGCAGATGCCTTGCCAAATCATCAACTTGTGAAAAATATGATCGATACACGGAAAAGAATTTTGTTCATAACATCATGATCAAAAGATCACGATTTCGTGAATCGAACGAATCTTAGTCGCGATTTTCGATGTATCAATTACGAATAATGTTCGGGTGTTCGGACTACAAAAAAAAGTTCATGCAGCAGTGCCGATTTTACCAAGTTCAAAAATAGTGTAATTTCAATAATTATCTTAAATGTAATTCAATAATCTTACAATTAGTTTCCTTTTAGCGCGAACAGATCCTCTCTACAAATCCGAACAAATCCACAATTTGTTTCCTCTTGATTTGACATTTTAGAACCTCGCGACTCGGGTTTCCGCTGCAGTGACATCTATCACATATAGCGAACTTCGGCAAGGGACACAGTGCTGCCAAAATATGCCTTGCCCCGTGAATCCCGCAGGTCCTCCTCCACTTCCATTCCAGGTCGTTTCAGTTTCCCAGATAACGTTCGTACTATCGCATTCTACCGTCTTTCGAAAACATCATCTTCTTGGCCCTTGCTCGTACCCATGTCCTTCTGCTGCCTTCAGCGGCATACACTAAATCGCTTTTCGTTTTTCATTTTTCGTTTTTAGGTTTTCATTTTTCGTTTTTAGGTTTTCGTTTTTCGTTTTTCGTTTTTCGTTTTTCGTTTTTCGTTTTTCGTTTTTCGTTTTTCGTTTTTCGTTTTTCGTTTTTCGTTTTTCGTTTTTCGTTTTTCGTTTTTCGTTTTTCGTTTTTCGTTTTTCGTTTTTCGTTTTTCGTTTTTCGTTTTTCGTTTTTCGTTTTTCGTTTTTCGTTTTTCGTTTTTCGTTTTTCGTTTTTCGTTTTTCGTTTTTCGTTTTTCGTTTTTCGTTTTTCGTTTTTCGTTTTTCGTTTTTCGTTTTTCGTTTTTCGTTTTTCGTTTTTCGTTTTTCGTTTTTCGTTTTTCATTTTTCATTTTTCATTTTTCGTTTTTCGTTTTTCGTTTTTCTTTTTCGACATTTTCCAATTTTCCTTTTTGACGTTTTCCGATTTTCCATTTTACGTTTTTACGTTTTTACGTTTTTACGTTTTTACGTTTTTACGTTTTTACGTTTTTACGTTTTTACGTTTTTACGTTTTTACGTTTTTACGTTTTTACGTTTTTACGTTTTTACGTTTTTACGTTTTTACGTTTTTACGTTTTTACGTTTTTACGTTTTTACGTTTTTACGTTTTTACGTTTTTACGTTTTTACGTTTTTACGTTTTTACGTTTTTACGTTTTTACGTTTTTACGTTTTTACGTTTTTACGTTTTTACGTTTTTACGTTTTTACGTTTTTACGTTTTTACGTTTTTACGTTTTTACGTTTTTACGTTTTTACGTTTTTACGTTTTTACGTTTTTACGTTTTTACGTTTTTACGTTTTTACGTTTTTACGTTTTTACGTTTTTACGTTTTTACGTTTTTACGTTTTTACGTTTTTACGTTTTTACGTTTTTACGTTTTTACGTTTTTACGTTTTTACGTTTTTACGTTTTTACGTTTTTACGTTTTTACGTTTTTACGTTTTTACGTTTTTACGTTTTTACGTTTTTACGTTTTTACGTTTTTACGTTTTTACGTTTTTACGTTTTTACGTTTTTACGTTTTTACGTTTTTACGTTTTTACGTTTTTACGTTTTTACGTTTTTACGTTTTTACGTTTTTACGTTTTTACGTTTTTACGTTTTTACGTTTTTACGTTTTTACGTTTTTACGTTTTTACGTTTTTACGTTTTTACGTTTTTACGTTTTTACGTTTTTACGTTTTTACGTTTTTACGTTTTTACGTTTTTACGTTTTTACGTTTTTACGTTTTTACGTTTTTACGTTTTTACGTTTTTACGTTTTTACGTTTTTACGTTTTTACGTTTTTACGTTTTTACGTTTTTACGTTTTTACGTTTTTACGTTTTTACGTTTTTACGTTTTTACGTTTTTACGTTTTTACGTTTTTACGTTTTTACGTTTTTACGTTTTTACGTTTTTACGTTTTTACGTTTTTACGTTTTTACGTTTTTACGTTTTTACGTTTTTACGTTTTTACGTTTTTACGTTTTTACGTTTTTACGTTTTTACGTTTTTACGTTTTTACGTTTTTACGTTTTTACGTTTTTACGTTTTTACGTTTTTACGTTTTTACGTTTTTACGTTTTTACGTTTTTACGTTTTTACGTTTTTACGTTTTTACGTTTTTACGTTTTTACGTTTTTACGTTTTTACGTTTTTACGTTTTTACGTTTTTACGTTTTTACGTTTTTACGTTTTTACGTTTTTACGTTTTTACGTTTTTACGTTTTTACGTTTTTACGTTTTTACGTTTTTACGTTTTTACGTTTTTACGTTTTTACGTTTTTACGTTTTTACGTTTTTACGTTTTTACGTTTTTACGTTTTTACGTTTTTACGTTTTTACGTTTTTACGTTTTTACGTTTTTACGTTTTTACGTTTTTACGTTTTTACGTTTTTACGTTTTTACGTTTTTACGTTTTTACGTTTTTACGTTTTTACGTTTTTACGTTTTTACGTTTTTACGTTTTTACGTTTTTACGTTTTTACGTTTTTACGTTTTTACGTTTTTACGTTTTTACGTTTTTACGTTTTTACGTTTTTACGTTTTTACGTTTTTACGTTTTTACGTTTTTACGTTTTTACGTTTTTACGTTTTTACGTTTTTACGTTTTTACGTTTTTACGTTTTTACGTTTTTACGTTTTTACGTTTTTACGTTTTTACGTTTTTACGTTTTTACGTTTTTACGTTTTTACGTTTTTACGTTTTTACGTTTTTACGTTTTTACGTTTTTACGTTTTTACGTTTTTACGTTTTTACGTTTTTACGTTTTTACGTTTTTACGTTTTTACGTTTTTACGTTTTTACGTTTTTACGTTTTTACGTTTTTACGTTTTTACGTTTTTACGTTTTTACGTTTTTACGTTTTTACGTTTTTACGTTTTTACGTTTTTACGTTTTTACGTTTTTACGTTTTTACGTTTTTACGTTTTTACGTTTTTACGTTTTTACGTTTTTACGTTTTTACGTTTTTACGTTTTTACGTTTTTACGTTTTTACGTTTTTACGTTTTTACGTTTTTACGTTTTTACGTTTTTACGTTTTTACGTTTTTACGTTTTTACGTTTTTACGTTTTTACGTTTTTACGTTTTTACATTTTTACGTTTTTACGTTTTTACTGAAATCATGAAATCACACAGCTAGTGATAAAAATGTCAAAAATCGTGACTAATATACAGAAATCAAGAACAAACATAAACAAAAATCTCTACTCATGATTAAGTTCCTAAAACGTGAACATTTCATTACCATGTTAAATGAAACTGAAAATGAGTAGGAATATATTTTAACTATTACAAGCACACAAAATAGATCCTAAATCATGCACTAGGAATCATGAACTAGGTTACGAAACCATGCATAATATTTTATGATTTTGTTAAGTATTTGATGAACACAAATGGTCAGATGTGACTATTGTACTAGAAATCATGAACTTGGAATGCATGAATAATATTATATGATTTCGTGAAGTATGTCACGATCACGAATGGGAAGTCGTGACTATTATACTAGCAATCATGAACCAGTTTACGAAGGCATGAATAATATTTTATGTTGTTGTGAACTATATCACGAGCATAAATGATAAGTCCTGATTATTAAAGTAGGATTCATGAAACAGTTCACATATACATGAGCAATATCACGGGCACGCTTAGTCAGTCTTGACTATTATACTAGAAATCATGAACCAGTTCATGAATAATATTTCATGGTTTTGTGAACTATTTCATGAGCACGGATATTGGACCGTGACTAATATATTAGGAATCATGAATTAGTTCACAAAGATTCAATGGATTCATAAATTAAATTCCGAGTTTCGAGAAAATATCCAGAATGATTTGACTTTTTAAACTAATGTTCCCAAATCTATTCATATTATCATGAGTCAAACTTTGGTTTTATGAATAATGTTCACAAAGTTGTGAACTAGTTCACCTACAGAAAATCGATTCGAGAAATTCCATGAGAATCCGGCCGACCGCAAAATATGACCATCGTCGATTCGAACGAAACTTTACATTTGTGTTCGGTTTATGAATCTCCATGATTTTCTCTGACAATTGCAATATTCTGATACAAGGGCAATTTTTCAAAAGGGCGTAGACGTTTCTACGTGCAATAATTTCATTTTTTCTTTTCGTTCGATTACACTATTTTATACAGTAAAACTATCTGAAAACGAAATACAGGTAACGAATACTTCTGCACGAAAAAAATATACGCGGAAAAAATGTTGTGTCATTTTTCACAAAAACAAAAATTTTTGATAAAAATTGAAATATCAAAAAAACCCATTCTTTATAATTTTCTATATTTTGTCAACAAAAAACTAAAGAGAAAAGAAACATTTTGAATGTAATTTCATGATGGAGAAATTATTAGCAAAAAAGTTTTTCTCGCAATAACTTTATAAATGTTTTTAAATTTTTTACTAATTGACATACAAAACTGTATTACAGAATATAATTCTAAGTATCATTTTAAATCAAAATGCATTTAACAAATATCTTCCAAAATGCGATAGTTTTCAAGATATTTGGAATTTTGCTCCAACAAAAGCAATTAATTCATGTAATTATGTCCTTTTTAAAAGTTATTCGCGTTACCCTATCTTTAATTGTCAAAAGTCTAATATTTATCGTTTTACAGACATAAAAGAAGCTTTTTCAATGTATTTGGATCATGGAGAAGCTTATAATAAAAAAGTTTTTCTAACAACAACTTTTGACATTTTTTTATAATTCTTACTATTTGCAGTCAAAATTAGAGTTTTATTTTTGATTATGATTTTAAACGCCATTTTAAATCAAATTGCTTATAACAAAAAATTTCTGAAATGTAGTAGTTCTCGACATATTTTAAATTTTGTTTTAACAACACAATTGTTTCGTTTTAATACGACCTTTTCAGAAGTTATTCTCCATCAACAATAATTGGTTTTTCGTAAGGCCCATACCATTTCCCTTAGCTTTCCCATTGACATCAAGGTGATATTGTAAACCGTTTAAAAGCTATACGAAAACAATCAAAATATTATTCAACCATAGCATCTGTTGATTTAACTATATAGTTGAATTATATTTTGGTTGTTTTCATGTAGCTTTCAAATGGTTTACAATATCGCCTTGATTTCAAAGGGAAAGTTATAGGAAATGTTATGAGCCTTACGAATAACTAATTGCTGTTGATAGAGGAACACGAATAACTTCTGAAAAGGTCGTAATAAAACAAAATGTTGTGTTGTTAAAACAAAATTTAAAATATCTCGAGAACTACTACATTTCAGAAAATTTTTGTTATAACCATTTACATTTAAAATGGCATTTAGAATGATATTCAAAAATAAAATTCGACTTTTGACTGCAAATAGTAAGAATTACAAAAAAATGGCCAAAGGTGTTAGGAAAACTTTTTTATTAAAAGCTTCTCCATGATCAAAATACACTGAAAAAGCTTCTTTTATGTATGTAAAGCGATAAACATTAGACTTTTGACAATTAAAGAAGGGGTAACGCGAATAACTTTTAAAAGGGACATAATTACATGAATTAATTGTTTTTGTTGGAACAAAATTCCAAATATCTCGAAAACTGTCGCATTTTGGAAGATATTTGTTAAATGTATTTGATTTAAAATGATACTTAGAATTATATTCTGTAATAAAACTACAGTTTTGTATGTCAATTAGTATGAAATTTAAAAACATGTATAAAGTTATTGTTCGAAAAACTTTTTTGCCGATAATTTCTCCATCATAAAATCACATTCAAAATGTTTCTTTTCTCATTAGGTTTTTGGTGACAAAATATATAAAATAAGAAAAAATGGGATTTTTGAAATTTGAATTTTTATCATAAATTTTTGTTTTTGTGAAAAATGACACAACATTTTTTTCAGTGTTTTTTTTCGTGCAGAAGTATTCATTCCCTCTAACTCGTTCTCAGATAGTTTTACTGTATAAAATAGTGTAATCGAACAATACAATTTTGAAATTTTTGCGCGTAGAAACGTCTAGGCTCTTTTAAAAAATTGCGCTTGAGTCAAAATAATCTTATTGACTGTGGAAAATGTTTAGTCTTCCATGCCGGTTGAACCTGTAAAGTTTCATCGGAATCTAAGATGGTCGGTCACTATTTCAAAGATTTTCGGACGGACCTTCGAGGAATTCCTCATTTGATAATGACATGGCAGAAACCGTGACTGAAGTTCACAAAATAAAAACAGACATTTCCACTCCTAATAGCGTTACGCAGGTGTTACTGAAGGAAAGTCTTTTCGTAACGTGAAAACGTGATTGTTCCAAAATTCATAGCACTTTATTCACGATTTGGGGAACAATTTTTTTCCGTGTACGTGTTCTGCTATTTGTTGCTTCATTTAGTCAGATGGCCATTACTCGCGAGGAGGAATTCCTACAATGTAAGTTATAAAAGAAAAACTACATGTGAGTAATTGGTTACTGGGAGCAGGTATATACTTATCCCAGTAACTATTCGGGACACAATCACGTGTTGCTATTTTCACGATCAATTGGGTTATGTCGGAAATCTAAGCACATTGAGTTTCATCACCAAGCCATTGGTGGCAACATTCCAGAAACGTGGTTACAGCGCATCACATTGAGGGCATCCCTAGACATTCTTAGCGGTTGCTAAGCATTGCATGCAATGAAACATGAATTCGAAAGACAAGTTTTCAAGAGCACATTCAATATCTGAAAAAAAAACTGCCAAGCTAGATTGCTTCAGCGAAAAAACTTTTTCAATGTATAACAGGGTGGCAGTAGACGTTCCCCGTTAATATACATATTTCACTGCATGAACCAGCTCCTCGCCCAATCCAACGTCCCGAATGCAGAGTGGTTCAAAACAGCGTTTTGGGGTATTTTATTCATTGGATTCAAAACTGTCCTTATTAGCGATTTCGCATATTCTACGTTGTTTGTGTGTGAGTAAAAAGCGCTTTATTATATTTTAAAATATTAAAATTTTATCTTTTGAATCGAAAGAGATAGTGGTAAGCCGTCCTCGAAAAAGTTATAGATGAGAGTATTTTTGTAAATTTTGCAGACGACATGTTGTCTCTGTCACTCACAGTAAGTGAGTAATAAGATGTTTTTTATGAAAATATTCCTTAAATTCTTTTTGTTACTTATAGCGTTTTTGTTTCTGATTCGATGTTCGAAGGTATTTTTTATCATTACAAAACACGTAGCTTTTCCAAAGAAACAAAATAGCTTTGAATGCTGTGTAAAGACTTATGGATGATTCTGATTTTATTTTAGCCTGTTTTCGTACTTGTGTAACTTACTATCTTATACTATAAATTATTCTGATAGGACAGAGATACCTACAAAACGAAGGTAAAACCGTTTGTCCGTAAGCACCCGTTCAGAAGTTACACACTGTTGGAAGCTTTATGACTGACCCTCCTGAAATCGTATGAATGCCTCACTAAACGAGTAGGCGCTGGTGTTCAAAGACGCTTTCGCTTGATTGGCGTGCACTCTGAGTAGGCTAGCGCGTCTACTGGAAGGTAAATACCGATACTGAGAGCTTTTCTAACGGGTGATGTACAATTTCATCTCAGTCCGGTTTGTCGTATGAATTGTAGTTTAAGAATAAGGAAGAAGAAGTAAAAGATACATATTTTCCATATAATTGCTGAATTAACTGGCTGGATACTTTCAAATATTTCATACTTTCGCTTTGATGTCGATTTCATCATCATTAGCACAGTAGCGGTACTTTGTTAGTAGCGTCGTGTACACGAACCAAAGTCAAATATTTTTCAACCAATGGCAATTAGGAGTCCTATCTACCTATTCGTAAATCCAGTAGATGAACATAATTGGATAACGTGAGTTGAAGTAGCCATTATTTTAATGGCGAATAGAAAACTAATAATAAAGTTTTGTCAATAAATTAGATAAATTTTGCAGTTCTCGTGCCACAAAATATATCCACCTCAAAAAGGATATGTCGAAGCGTATTAAAAAGTTAGCCACTAAATATATAGATATTACATCACTTTTACTACCCACACCAGGGAGGGTAAACGGCACAGTGCCGATGAAAACTTCCTGCCGATGTCAGTGCAGACCCTAATCTGCAGCACGTAGTAGTGCGGTGCGGTGTCCCTTAAATCGTCGCTGTTAAGCTGAAACTCCGACCAGACAATTTGGACTGAATGCTGCCTCAGGAGGGGGGGGGGGGAGGGGAGCCAAAGTTTTTTACTACCCTCTTCTGTGCTGCTACGCAAATTATACTTTATGATATTTACATAAGCACATGTATGTCGGTAAGGGGAAATATATTCCTGGAACAGGTTTACCGTGATCTAGCCTAATCTTCGTTCCTTAACGCAGAAGAATGGATACCTAGAACTTGTCACCGCCACAATCCTCTCGCCAGAAACGTGTAAATCATTCATTTGTAACTAACTCGCTCGACGTATCACAATCTGTCACTTAGTTAGGCAGCTTGAAGGAAAGCAAACATTCCGTATATACATATACTGACTGGGGTTGTTCATTGGATAGGAAACTGCCTGTTATTTCTTGTTCGACGTTGACAAAAGAAGGCATGCTGCCATGTTCCATTATTCATGGTTATTAATTCAGCCACTGTAATATTTATGAATCTTCCTTGGTAAGAAGGTATCGAGCTAAAGGTGCTGATCTCGTTCAAGTCTTTACCAGGAATCTGGAATAAGGATCGTAATCCGAAATCGTGGAAAACTTTTTGTTTCATAACTTTTTTCTGTTTTATTGTTATAACCTTCCACCTTCCAATGTTTCGTCTGTAAAGTTTCTGGACAGTGGGATAGGTGTGTCAGCATTTTTTATACATTCATAGGATTTGGATGTTATTGGAAGTTATTCAAATCACAAAAAAATTCTCTTGTATGTCAGTGGTATTTTAAGTTCTAATTTGCATTCGATGTAAAAGTAAATTAGTATTAAACAATCTTGAAACAACTGGCTTCTAACGTAGAGAAAAATTTTGTGAGTTGTTATCGTACCAGCTCAAACGACAGCACAGCTAGCGAGAACAATGCAAGAGTGGACAAAATGATGTCCACCGGTTTGACTCTATTACCTAGTGCTTTATCGTGCTACGGGATCCAGCAATAGCAAAACTTGCACCTATTGATCTCACTGGGACAGGTGTGTGCTTCCTCATAATGGATGATACAATAAATATGGTTAGTAAGGAAGGAATAGACGTTTCTAGCCAATTTCTCACTAGAAGTTGGGAATACTATGGAAGAAGTTTCTTCAAATATTATTAGTAATGGTCCACAGTCCTCTCCCCCTTTCAACATAAAGGTTGCACTTAACAGATCAGTGTTAGTTTAAAACCGGATTAAGTTAGCGCCGGATTGATACTAGCTTCCGAAAACGGGGACACAATTCATGTTCCTGAGTCAAGTGTGATGTCCCACAATAGAAGAAGTTCCGATTATGGGAGCCCGGAGTTAGTTGGCGGTGTTTTCAATTTGCATTGTTTGCCGCTTTGATTTAGATAGATTGTGCAAAGCGAAATACTTCAGGCGATTTACGATAACTCTTAAATTAGTTTGACTTTCGCAAAGTTATTCAAAATGTATTGATTTTGATTCTCTTTGTCCAAATTTAATTTTATTTGTGGATTTACCTATTAAAAATGTTTTAATCGCGCTTGATAACTATGGAAAAGTTCAGGTTTTAAAAAGTTATGAAGTGGAAGTTAGGGTAGTAGAATGTTGGAGACAAAATAACCGGAATACAAAGAGAGGATAACAGTGGCACTCATTTTTACAACGATTTTTTTTAGAGTAAGAAAACTTTTTGAATGTACCTAAATATGATATATGATTTCAAATGTTAGTAAACAAACACATATATTTTTATTGTGGATACGTTCAACATATAAAGCATTTTTTGAAAAAAAAAATATAGTTGGTACTAAAACGTTTCCGTGTAGCTCACCGGTAGGAACAATGAAACATGGCGTCGTCCACAGTGAAGCAATATTTTACTGCAAAATCTTATCCAATAATAATAATATGAAATAATTGCAGACGGAACACTGTCAGCAACTAAGACCATCGGAAGTTCATTTGATGATCCGTTTATTTCCATTGGTTATTCTGTAATATTTATCTTCATTCTTGCTGATTTTCCTGTTTTCTTCAAACGTTTTTGCTTGCATTGCTTAGTATCAAGTTCTTTTTTACAGGTGTGTCGGTCGCAATCAAGCATCTACCTCTTTTTCGACGCTTTCCCAATTTTATGTCACCGCTAGGAAATCCACGAATATTTTCCGGGCGCACGAAAGGCAATGGAGAATTTTCGTTCTTTCTCTATTTGTAACGCAGTTGTGATGCTCGCGTTATTCTTTTGAATTAATTGCGGTAATTGTTCATTCAGTTCGTATGTAGATGCGTGTGATGCTACAGTGTCCGTGCTTTTTTGACTGGAAACGCTGGTTGGAGGTCAGGTTGAGCACTAGATGGGTTTGCCCTTTCAGAAACAGCCGACGGTAGAAAATCAATGTCAGTGAAAATATGAAAAAGGGAATATTTCAGTTTTTTTGAATGCTGCAGAAATATTCTCTTTGGTCATACTTTTCTTGTGCGCAACACCAACATTCACTTCACGTTGTATATTGTCATTGTCACCTCGGTGTGCGCATTAGTAATGAACCAATAGCCGCATTGTATTGCAAACTGAACGATCGAAACACACCGACGCAAAGTTGCACCTGTTCATATAAAGTTATGACAAAATTATAAAAAGTGGCTTATATGGCTAAAAATCGGGTTTTTAACTAATTTTGGGTCACTGAATCCATTTCTGCTATCAGTTTTGAAATTCCATAATTCTTTTTTCGACAACTTTTTTACTAACTTTGAAGGTGTTGGACGTTAAAGGGTTAATATACACGTTAATAATAGTAGTCAATCACATCGGATAGCAGAAATAGTTGACAAAACTAGTAAAAATCACTAATTTTTCAGTAATATGATGCTCATTAGGCAAGCAATTTATAAGAAGATTTATGAGCTACAGGGCGTCTCCACATGGGTATTACGGTGGGGCATTGTTAAATGGAAAAATGTAATCATAGCCACATCAACCGAGCACAGCACTTTTTTGGTTCCTTTTGGGGTCCCAAACAACTGTGCAAAATTTGGGGTCGATTGGTGTTGACCCGGCGTAGCGCATTGCGTTTGAAATTTGTATGGAGATTAGTATGGGAAAACCTACATTTTTGCATTTTTAATTCTACAGACTACAATTCTTCCTGTAGTGTGCCAACAAATAGATAGAGGTATAGTCCAGGATATGCTGAACAACTTTGCCGAAGGATGTATGGTGTTAGAATGTCTCTAAGCCAAGTTATAGCTGTTCAAAGTTCGATACATCGAATTAAATGCCAAAAATCATTTTTATTGCCAACACTGCCGGTGTACCAATGGTATTTCATATAGAATTCCAAAATAACATTATATATTTTAGTTTTACCACATTGATATGTTTGGATGAATTATTCAAAAGCCTTAGCTCAATTTCATGAGCGTAGGTAGTTGAGCAATAGGGCGTAGTTAGGGGGGATGGGGGGAGGCTTTAATATGTAAAAATTCGAACTGAAATGTTGTCGAGTTGGAATGTTCAGATGAATTATTTCAAAACAATTACACAATGACCTACGCATAATAGTAACGATGAAATAAAACATACTGTATCCCTTTGCCTTGACTTTTATCAATAGAAGTTACGTTACAGACTAAATCAATTGATGTCGAGTCATGTCAGAGGATTGCATTGATTATGTTTCAGTTTAATAGGCACTATGATTGATGGGATGCTCATTTCGATGCTGTTAGATCACCTGAAGCAAAAATTGTTGTAGGGATCTGGTGGATTTCATGTTGAAATCCAGAAATTATCTTCACGCCTCGTGATCGAACAGCATAGAAATGAGCATGCTATCAAATCATAATGCGTATTAAACCGAAATATAATCCTCTGACATATCAAATCGACATCAGTTGATTCAGTCTGTAACGTAACTTCTATTGATAAAAGTCAAGGCAAAGGGATACAGTATGTTTTATTTCATCGTTACTATTATGCGTAGGACATTGTGTAATTGTTTTGAAATAATTCATCTGAGCATTCCAACTCGACAACATTTCAGTTCGAATTTTTACATATTAAAGCCTCCCCCATCCCCCCTAACTACGCCCTATTGCTCAACTACCTGCGCTCATGAAATTGAGCTAAGGCTTTTGAATAATTCATCCAAACATATCAATGTGGTAAAACTAAAATATATAATGTTATTTTGGAATGCTATATGAAATACCATTGGTACACCGGCAGTGTTGGCAATAAAAATGATTTTTGGCATTTAATTCGATGTATCGAACTTTGAACAGCTATAACTTGGCTTAGAGACATTCTAACACCATACATCCTTCGGCAAAGTTGTTCCGCATATCCTGGACTACACTTCTATCTATTTGTTTGCATACTAAAGGAAGAATTGTAGTCTGTAGAACTAAAAATGCAAAAATGTAGGTTTTCCCATACTAATCTCCATACAAATTTCAAACGCAATGCGCTACGCCGGGTCAACACCAATCGTTGGGGTCGATTTTGCACAGTTGTTTGGGACCCCAAAAGGAACCAAAAAAGTGCTGTGCTGAAAAAACGATCATTTTGCCCCACCCTAATGGGTATTTCCAAAAACATTGACTTAACAACTTCGGCGCAAAATGAGAAAGATGAGGCTTTTATATCTTGAAACTACACTACATTTTGAGTCAGATTGATAAAGATTGATGACCCATGGGAGGCCATCTAAAAACTTGGAAGACATATAAAGATAAATTATTTTTATGACATAGAATTTCTTAATTGCTTTTCTTTGATGCTGAACAAACGAGAAACATTTTTGCACAAAAAGCTCACATCTATAGTTTAGATCCAAAAAACTTAAAACTATTCCAATCGGCCTTGTAGTTCTTGAGATATTACCATTTGAAGTTTGAAGGTACGAACAATTCTAATAAATTGAATTGAACAGAAATCCTCGACCTCACCTGCTTTAACGACATGTGAAAAATTCAGTTTTCATCCGATTATGGTAAAATTTTGAGATACTTTTATTCAAGCTGGGAGAAAAATGAAATAAATATTTACAAAAGAATGACAAGACATTCATTTTTGGGTCATTGCAAATCATTGCAGGTGGCAGATCGTTTCCTGTGGCACCGAAAATCGTAGGGGAATTGTGGGAAAAACCGACACTGTGGGTAGAACCGACACCCCACAACTTTCCCTAGAAATCAAATTTTTATTCATTTCATAATGATACATTATTATTAGTACGTTTATGTAGAGCATTTGAAGAAAAATTGGATTTACGTTAGTGCGCCGAATGTCATAAAAATAAACAAAACATACGACAGCAGCGTTCATACTCGTCTGGATGTAAAATTTCGTTGGTAGATTTTAAGGTTTTAACCGCACAAAAGCTTTACAAATCACCCCATTTTTCAGTACTTATTATTATCGGCCTTTCTTATGATCAACTAGGTACATTGAAGACGAGTTTGAGAAATTCAATATTTTAATTACATTTATAAAAAAATGTGCGCTGTTGGGGTAAAACCGACACACTGTTAAGATGGTTGTGTTTACTTGCGATTCATTACAAAAGGCTGGGGATCTTTGTGACACTTCAATTACACTATTAGCGCACTATAGTAATAGCTGAAATACACAGAAATACTTTTATTGTGTTTATTTCTTGTAAGTCTCTTTAAAAATCAAAAATTGGAATTTTTGTTTATCTGATTCTATCGAAGCTTTTGCTATTTCTGCAAAAAGCTCATCAAACCGAATTTCTAGTGTTCTCTTCGTTTGTCATAGACGAACTTTATCACAATGAGACAATGATATTATGTATACCCCAAATAGATCGTTGATGATCAGAGTCCGAAAAATCAAATCTGAAAAAGATAGTTTTACTAAGAAGTGTGTGTGTCACTTATAAGTGAATGAATCCAATTAACAGAACGTAGAACGCTTCCAAATCTTCTCTTACGAAATAAAATGGCACTGGAGGTTGCAATGATGTGCGCAAGGATTATTTGGAAATACTCATATCAATAAATAATCCTATAGCATAAAATACTCTTATTTATAGAACTACGCTTTCGAATTTTCTTCCACTCACTACATGATGAAGCAATTAAAAGCACATATGTGCATTATACATACTCACACTTTATTAATCATGCATATATCTAATTTTTAATAAAGATAAAGATTTTAATAAAGTGGAGAGAAAATAAAGGGGGTGTCGATCTTACCCCTATAGGGTGTCGGTTTTACCCGCAGTGCCTACAAAAAGTCACTTTGTTTTCCAAGTTTTACAACCAATAATTTTTAATGAAATTAATTTTTCGAAGCGCTGAAAAAATTAAATCTTGTTAAGAATTTTCTGAAGAAGAATTGTGCATTAAAATTATAATTTTATTGGTTTTGTGACAACATAGAAAAAGTGTTTAGCTTAAGGTGTCGGTTTTACCCATAATTCCCCTACATATCGTTTCTCTTACTCCGCTGGTTACCTTGCTGGCGCAATTATTTTCGGTGATTTTTTGAACCGCCATGGTTCCAATCTCATCGAGGGTACACTATGGGTCCATCAGCGAACTGAGGATGTCTTTTCATAACGTCGTTCAACAAATCAAAAAAACGCATTAACATTTGTACGATTGAATGAGGAAGCTCTAGCTACACTGCAACCTTCGGGGCTTCGAAGAGACAAATTAGGATGTCGGTGCTTGAAACCGTAAAGCCACGTTAATAAAAATAAAAAAGTAAAGCCATTCTCTACCCGCTACCTGGCAGTGGTTCCATTTTGAAGGGTACTTTAAATTATTTGCTAAACCCATTTCCTAGGCTAACTTCCTAACCTCAATCTTTGTCAATCCATACCTCATGTTTGCGGATCTGATAATGCACTCCGCCAAACTATCGTCAAGGTCAATTCGGAATATTTTGTTCACTGCATAATTCGGGCGCATCATCACCATTTCTTCCTCGTTTTTTTGCCCCTGTTTTTTCACATATCTGTGTAGAGTAACAAAGGACAAGTGTTTTTGCAGGACTCTGAGAACGGCGTTCCGCATAAAATCCTCAGTGCAATTTCCGATGTTTGATTTTCGATCCGGGTTCAGTGGCATCTGAAACAGATAGATGCTCTATAAATATTGGGTGAAATTTTATACTTTGTTTGATCTTACGGTTTCTGAGCTTTTCGGTTGCAAGATTCTTAGCACCGCAGATTCCTTAATCGGATAATGTTAAAAATCCGCCCCTTCGTTTATTTTAGAATTGGCTATGCAAACCTGAAATAATAACTTATTAGAAAGGTGGTACAAACTAAAGATATTTTACTGCTTCTTACGGTGTGGACTGCGGAAAGACGAACCGAATCACGTTTGATGATGGTAAACAACAACAAAAAAAAATCTAAGACAGAGTTGCCAGAATTTCTTTAGGTTTTTGAATTGAACAATTTATTTTTTTTCCAGTTTGCTAATATATTGAAATTTTTATTTTGAGTCGACTGTAAAAAAGTACACGAATTTAAAGTTATTTGAAAAACTACAAGGGGCAGCCCTATGGGGTTGCACGAACTGTAGACGTAGGACTATACTACTTAATATAAAATATTTATTTTCTTAGTACTTAGTGTGTGGGAAAAAAACACCCGGACTGGTGAAGAAAAATCAAATTTTAGACAATATAATCACATCTCATGTATAGACCAAGCTTTCTAGTTGCTCTCAAACAGATCATAAAAGTTCACAAACCCATGGATAACCCCAAATTTGTAGATGTGTTTCGATGCCACAGGATTGAAAAATGGTTAATATTACGTCATGAAAATTCAATTCTTCCGTGACAATTTTTTTGCCTGCAAAATACCCTGTGTGTATGCAAAGCTCATGATTTGTTGGGATATTTGCATTGATCGGAAAATGCTTTCCAACGCTGCGCATTGCATACATACAGGACATTTTGCCGGTCACCAGAAGCTGTTCATTTCACCACCGCCACATGTTCATTTTACCCACTCGCTATAAACATGTCTTATTTTTGTTCATGTTTGAAAAAATGTGTTTATGACGAAGTATTTTTACCAGATATGTACAAAACATGTCTAACAAGAAACATATAAGGTGATTGTAATATCTCATTCACTTATTAGTTAGAAAATAATGACTTTGCTTAACGTGTTCATTTTACCGCCAGTTCCCCTACCTACCAACACATTCGCCACAAACATTGAACCCAAGCGCACAATGCAAAATGAGTCAACGCTGATGATGATGATGGGTAGCGCGAAAGAGACAACTAGTACCACCACGATACTATTAGCGCATTTCACCAAAATTCCACGCGGCCTTTCCCGATTGAAAGGAACGGCCGCGCTTAGCCCATCTGTCATGATATCGTGATTTTGCATAGCGAAGAAGCCCTGCGTTATGCAATATTTTGTGCAGGTTGATTATACCAGTTGCAAGTGGGGCCAAATTCACCAAGTTCCTTTTAAATTACAGAATTGATAACATTGCTTAGATGAGCTAAACTAATTAAACAAATCCTGTTTTAAAAACTGTCCTTGCGTTTAAATTAAAATGGGAAGCTTATTACTACCACTACATTACTTAATTTCAAGCGCAAATACATGTGCTAGTTAAACCAAAAATTTACTGGCAACATTACAGCGGAATTTAGGAAGCAGTTGGAGCGGTCGCCTGTTGGACGACACAGGGTAGCGTCCCTCCACAGCCAGTGTAACGGACTTCTAACTCAGCTACACTGGCTGTAAAAAACACAGCGCAGTGATCTGCTTCGCCAGCCGTTCAACAGGGAACTGAGCGTGTCTGGCCAAGTCCGTTCTTTAAATAGTCGATGATGACGTCATTCATAGAAGCGTAGCGCGCTAGGTACACCAATCTGTCGTACAGGGCTTGGGAAGCGCTATCTTCTGTATGTTAATGCGCGATATTTTGACAAGGTTGTATATTATTTAATTTTTTAATGCTATGATATCAAAAATCTTTGGGTTTATCTATTGGAATCTATTCTTAGAAGTATTTCGGGGCGATTTGCGCAAAAAATTTGAAAATTTATCGTGAGATGGCTGAATTATATGCGTTCAAAATTGGACCTTTTCGTTACATACCTTTTTTGTAGAATTTGCAGAGTGCACCCCCATATCGAAAACAAAGACGTAGTCCTACGTCAAAAAAAAAACTTTAAAATGTAGTAATTGATGTCAACAGAGCAACTATTTTACAACCTCTGCGTATTATGATTGAAATAACATTTGTATATTTGGCAACCAGTCGAACGTTGATATAGCTGTGTTAATATGTATGCAGATGCGCACAAACAAAAGCTAGCCATAGCGATATATTTTACCATATATCCACTGTTACCCATGCGTCCTTGTTCCCCGACGTGTATTTTTTTTTGAAAATAATGGAAATGCAAACAAACATTACTTGATAGTGAAAAATTACATTTGCAACAAATATTGATCTGTAAATTTGCTATACATTGCAATATATTGAAAATGTAACGCATAAACCGTAACTCCATAAAACAGAATAATGTATTAGCGCATTTGCCCAAAATTCCACGCGGCCTTTCCTGACCGAAAGAAACGGTCGCGCTTCATTAAACACCGCGCTTTGCCAATCTGTTGTAAATTTGCATAACGAAGGGTTGAATGAGTAAACAAGTGGTTCCAAATATTAGCCCTGCGTTATGCAACGGTTTGTGCAGCTTGAGTATACCAGATGCAAGTGGTGCCAAATTCACCAGGTTCAGTAAAATTCAAAAATTCTTATTAGATTTACAGAACTGATAAAATTGGTTTAATGAGCTATACTTATCAATCAAATTCTGTTTTAAAAATTCTCCTTGAGTTTAAACCAAAATGGAAGGCTTGTTACTACTGCAAATAGCAAATACAAGTACTAGTTACACAAAAAAATGCTAGTAACCTTATGGCGGCGTTTAGTAAGCAGTTGGTGCGGCGTGTATGTTTCGGTGAATGTCTCAATAACGCTTTGCTATTTTACTTTTTTGAAACAAACAAATAATTTTAAAGGAAGCTAGAAGTATGAGAAATCTTCCAAAGTACAACAGCACCTGTATATCATGGATTAGCATGAAATATGATGGAATAAGACGACTCTACTTATGCATGCTCATGTTATTTCGTATGTTTCACTGTTCCAGCTGATCCACTGTTACTCCCTCTCCCCTACACTAAACGCAGATCACTTGAAAAAAAACAACTAAATTAAATGCATTCCTACTTATCGAAGATGATTTTGAGAATGCATTTTATTGCGCGTGTGTTACATCCCTGTCCTTTAAAAAACTAATTGTTCATCCAATATAACGTTAAACGAAGTGAACCGTCTTCGAAAAAGTGCATTTCTTCACATTATTACACATTACACATACGTATGTTCATGATTAAAGCTCTGATCTTGGCAATTACTATACACTAGAAGTTCTTTAAAAATTGATGAAAACATAGTAAATTTAAAAAAAAACACACACACAATTCAATACCATTCTGCCCACCTGAAATAAACACTTTGTTCTCTGTGTGCATTTAGTAGCACAGTAAACAGGTGGTGCATCTTCTAAGAAAGTAATATCGTTAATTTCCGTCACGCCAAGCTTTTCGCATCACTTTATTATGCTATCCTGTGGTGTTATCTTTCAGTGCTCGTAGTGTACGGTTTTGTGTTAGGATTGATGCGGTGCTTATCACTCTTTTTCATGATATTACCTTTGTTTAATACCCCGTAAAATTGAACTCCTTCACTTTCTTTGCCAGTACAGAGTGGTTTAGTGGTGGTCGTGAAATGTGGTGTGCTAGGATAAAATTTCATCTATTAATGCATACTTCGTTTTATGTACTGATTGACGAATGGCAGAAGTTATGTTCTGAGTAGTAGTTAACCTCAAAAAAACTCTTTAATTTATTACATTATATTGGTCTGAATGTAATCCAAATTATTTTTCTGTATCTTCAATGGTTATAGAAAAACAATCCAGTGGCGATTGCAAATCTTAGTCATCGTGACGGGCTGTTATCCTGAGTTCATTCTAAGAGTTTTTTTTTATTCATGGGAAATATACACCACAAGATAACCTAGAATGAGACAAGCGAAACGAAAAAAAGATAAATGTCAGTGCGAATGGAACCTTTTCTCGCGAAAATTAGAATAAACCTTACGTTCAAAGTAATAAGCTTCCATGCCCAATCGGTAGCCGTTAAGCTCGACCGATACTTTTACCGATTGTTCCATCCTGCATTTTGATTGTCATTTTTTCGGGGTTGTTTGGAAAGATTCGGTATGGCGCCTATCCAGGGGCAGAATTTGAACAGCAATTTAAACGTTGTTGTGTCAGGTAATTCTAATGATTGTTGTTTCCGAAACCACAGTATCTAAGTTCACTTCAAATGCATGGTATTCTTGAAAGTTTGATCCGGTTTGAGCAAAACTGGTTTCATATTGAAGGGAATTGTAAGAATTTCATAAATATCATTTTGGGTCTGATTACCAATTATTTTTCCATAAATGTGTTCTGAAGAATCAGTCGAAATAGTTTGGGTATATCACATCACATATTATAAAATCTATGGGAAATCATATCTACTTTTCAAATTTTAAGGTCTTGTTCTGTCACTTTCTACCACAAAGGTTGAAAAGCATTTTATTTTTTTTGCTGGAATGGAGGCTCATTGATGCAAAATTTTAAGAAAGTAGTGTTACGCAATTATAATGCTACTATTGATATAAATAATAAGTAAAAACAGATCTATCTTAAAAATGGAATTATACTCATAACAAGTTCGATAGAACTGCACGGTGGTCCAGGATGCAAATTTAGCAGGAATTTTACGTTTTTACTGCAACTGAACAACTGAGTCTTATTATGTCTTTGGGAAATTTTTTGTAATTTTTGAGCCACTTCTTTTTGTTAAAACAACAGTTAGGGTGGCTCTAATTTTAACAAGGTAAAAAAGTCAGCTTTTCATTTCAGATTGAGCCATAGTATTTTCAGTGAACTGTCAGAACGACTAATTTTAGAACTGCTTTGAGGACATATAAGCTCTACCTGCCATACTTTAGATTTTACACGAAATTTAAAAACAAGGTGTAGGGTGTTTCTTAGTGTTCATTGTAAAACTGTTTTCTTCGTATAACTTTTGTGATATTATAGTAGTCTTCAGGCAAGTTTGTCATTGTTTTAGGGTGAATAATTCGGTTCATGGCACCACATATCCAATAATTATATTTAAAAAGTTATGAGCATATTTTCGCAAGAAATGATTTTTTTTAATTCTAATATGATTGGGGCAAACGAAAGATAATTCCTTTTCATCCACATATAAAGCCACATTAAAGAAAATATTCATCTTCAAAAACTCTGAAAATCATCTGAAGGATATGTTAGAAAACCAATGAAAATTGCAAAAGTTATATTAAAAATTTGTTTTACATTGTAACGACATATTATTAGAAAGGGGCTGGAAGGTGAAGTATTTTTCAAATATTAAGAGCTATAGTACTCAAGAAAGTCATTAAATTGACTTTACGCTTGTCCGGACATGCCGCAGACTCAGGTGATTCGCATTTAATGCCAAATGCGTTGCAGAAGACAAAAAGTTAAGTAGCCGGGAAACTCTAAGCTTGTTCATTGACCCTACTCCACGCTTTTCTAAAACTTTCTTACTTCAAATCCTTGCTCTTCCTTGAGTACTATGGCTCTTAATATTTGAAAAATACCGCACCTTCCAGTCCCTTGCTAATTATATGTCGTTACAATATAAAAAAGGAAAAAGATTGACTCACTTAAGTCGTTAAGGGTCGTCGAGTCACTTAAGTCGAAAAGAGAAAAAAAATTAAAAATTTGTTTTTCCATGAATTAATGCCTAACAATATCATTAAATAACTTTCACGGTGGACAATATGATAGATATGCTTTCCTTCTCACAATAATTTTTTTGCATTTTACAGGTTTTTTTTTATTATTTTAAATAGTGGATGGGGCGGGTTTAAATTTATTAAAATCAATATATTAGGCCGAATGGATATTAGGCCGAATAGACATTAGCCCGTATGGACATTTGCCCGAAACGTCATTAGGCCGAATGGACATTGAGCCGAAATCGAATGATAATTTGGTCGAATGGTCATTCGACCGAATGGTCATTCGACCGAATGGTCATTCGACCGAATGGTCATTCGACGGAATGGTCATTCGACGGAATGGTCATTCGACGGAATGGTCATTCGACCGAATGGTCATTCGACCGAATGGTCATTCGACCGAATGGTCATTCGACCGAATGGTCATTCGACCGAATGGTCATTCGACCGAATGGTCATTCGACCGAATGGTCATTCGACCGAATGGTCATTCGACCGAATGGTCATTCGACCGAATGGTCATTCGACCGAATGGTCATTCGACCGAATGGTCATTCGACCGAATGGTCATTCGACCGAATGGTCATTCGACCGAATGGTCATTCGACCGAATGGTCATTCGACCGAATGGTCATTCGACCGAATGGTCATTCGACCGAATGGTCATTCGACCGAATGGTCATTCGACCGAATGGTCATTCGACCGAATGGTCATTCGACCGAATGGTCATTCGACCGAATGGTCATTCGACCGAATGGTCATTCGACCGAATGGTCATTCGACCGAATGGTCATTCGACCGAATGGTCATTCGACCGAATGGTCATTCGACCGAATGGTCATTCGACCGAATGGTCATTCGACCGAATGGTCATTCGACCGAATGGACATTCGACCGAATGGACATTCGACCGAATGGTCATTCGACCGAATGGTCATTCGACCGAATGGTCATTCGACCGAATGGTCATTCGACCGAATGGTCATTCGACCGAATGGTCATTCGACCGAATGGACATTCGACCGAATGGACATTCGACCGAATGGTCATTCCACCGAATGGTCATTCGACCGAATGGTCATTCGACCGAATGGTCATTCGACCGAATGGTCATTCGACCATTCTTTTTTGGCACGGATTTCGCAAAAATATTCTTAGTGCTTTTGAATGCAAAAGCCTTAGAAGATTTTCGGAAAAGAAAGATGGAAGAGGCCGGGTCTGGAAGACGCGCACCTCAACAATATGGGTATTTTCGGAATGGTCTTGACGAGTAGGTGCCAGAAATTTATGTTTGACGCCATTTTGAAATCCAAGATAGCGACTTCCGGTTTAGCGAAATTCGCTATAACCCAATCAATTGGGGTATTTTTGGAAGTTGAATTTGTAGTACAAATAGTTTTAATTGACCAGTTGGTCCTTGAATTTAGCAATGTGTTTTATTTGAATCAATTCAAACCCCCAACTCACACCAACTTCTTGTCTTTCTCCTCTCACTTCTAATCTCATCGCACTCTTCTAGAGGAACACAAAAATATTTTGCAATTCGTTGGTTTACGATTAGATCTTATATTGGAGGATGTTTTGGATGATCGCTCAGATTTTTCATGCGGAAATTTCGGTAAACCGGAAGTCGCCATCTAGAATTTCAAAATGACGTCAAATATCGACCTTTGTCTTCTACTTATCAAGACTAATCAAAAATACCCATATTGATTGAGTTGTAGTGAATTTCTTTAAGCCGGAAGTCGCCATCATGGATTTCAAAATGGCGCCAAAAATCAATTTCTGGCACATACTCGTCAAGACCATTTTGAAAATACCCATATTGTTGACGTGCGGGCCGTAAGCAGTCTACCAGACCCGTCCCTACCATCTTTCCGAAAACATTCTAAGTCGCATTCAAAAGGACTTTTTTTTTGCGAAATCCTCCTATAAAAAACTTCCAAAAAGTCTTTTGCTGACGGTTTTTCGAATAAACGCGTTTTTTACCCGTATTTTCGAATTAACGCGGTTTTTTTACGCAGATTTTCCAATTCCGCGGTAAAAAAAACAGCGCAAAAAACGCGTAAAAAACCTGAGTGTAGTCGATCAAATAAATACACTCTAGCATGCAATATGCGAGGGACGAAAACAAGCTTATTCTAGAGTTTCGACGTCGCAAAATGCTTAGCATCCCGTGACTTACCCTTTTAACGATTCCGACAGATAAGTTGCTTTACTCTTGCCCGGAAATGCCGACTCAGGTGAATTGCATTCGATAAAAAAAATTTCAAAAGATCCTGGCTCCTGCGGTAGAAGACAAAGGGTTAAGTTGTCGAAAAACTCTAAGCGTGCTTGTGTTAGTCCCTATTCCACGCTTTTTAAAACTTTCTTCCTTCAAATCCTTGTTTTTCCTTGAGTACTATAGCTCTTAATATTGAAAATACTTCACACCTTCTAGTGCCTTGTTAATTGAATTTCATCACGTCATGAAAATATGTTCAATAAGTTGTCGCTTTTAAAACTTCGTTACATTCTCAAATAATAAAACTGGTAATTATCTAATAGAACTGGTTAGTATGTTACACATTATAGTTAATTCAAAAGAACAGCTCGTGATAAAAAGAAGGATATTAGCAAATAATTTAGTAACAAAAAAAAACAAATAATAACCGAGACTTCGCGAAAGGTCACAGGATAAACTTCGACTTCTTTTTCCCCTCACTGTTAACCATTCGGATTCTTGGCCTTCGGCGTAATGTCCATTCGGCATAATGTGTATTCGGCCTAATATCCATTCAGCCTAATCTTCATTCGACCTAATGTCCATTCTGCCCAATGTCTATTAGGCCATGATCATTCGGCTTAACTCGTACGTCCCCAACCCCCATTTTATTAAAAGTATTTAATTTCAAAATAACGATACTCAGCCGCGTTCCAACCAACCTTGATGCGGTTTTTTAGAAACGATCACAAAATTTGTCTAGTTTTTGGAACCAAGACCGTCTTTCCGGAAATGACCATAGTTCTGGATGTATTGTTGGGGGCGCTGGGGTTACCCCCCTTTCTGAAAAACGAAGAACATTCATACCGGTTTTCAAAACCCGACTTGCGACACATAAAGCTTTAAGATTTTGTAAAACAAATGCATTGGAAACCATTTTCGGCGGTTCGTCCTCCTTTTGTACTTGTTTTGCAATATCGTGAAGTTTGTCTTACAGCAAAACGCGTTCTATAACCGGGCTAAAAATGTTTTTTTTGCAGAGGAATCAGGTTCCCGGAATACCCTGGGGTGTGTCCAATTTGACTAAAAAACCCTCAAAATGCCCTCCACTATAGTTGTTTTGCAAAATCATGAAGTTTGACATGCTACAAGGTGGGTTTTATAACCGGTCGAAAAGTGACCTTTTTGCCGGAGGGACCAGCTTCTCAGGATATCCTGGAGTGTGCCAAATCGACCAAAAAACCTTCAAATTGTCCTCTAGTGCACTTGTTTTGTAAAATCATGAAGTTTGGCATGCCACAAGTCGGATTTTATAACCGGTTGAACAGTGTCCTCTTTTTCGGAGAAACCAGGTTCCCGGAGTACCCGCAGCTGTAGCCATTCCGACCAAGAACCCTCAAAACGGTTTCCAATTTCACAAAATCATAAAGTTTTATGTGTCGCAAGACGGGTTTGAAAACCAGTATGAATGCTCTTCATTTTTCCGAAAGGCGATTACCCCAGTACTCCCAATAATATATCCGGAGCTACGGTCATTTCCGAAAAGACTAATTCCTAAAACTAGACAAATTTTGTGATCGTTGCTAAAAACCGCATCAAGTTTGGTTAGAACGCGGCTGACTACCATTAATTTGTAAGTTGATATTTTTAATAATGGGGACGTAAGAGTTAATATTCTTCTGCTGAATGACCTTCGGCCTAAATATCTATATCGATGAAAACGATAATTAAAGTAATTATATTTCCTTATTTGACAGTTCTCATAACTTTGAAACGAAAAGAGTTTAATAGTTGGTGTGGTATATGATCAAACTATGTGACCTAAAAAATCTTTAAGTTGTCCAAAGGTTACTTTAGTGTTAAATAAAAACTACAAATGTAGTATACATAAAATTGTTTTTTAAGGAACACCTAAAATCTTATATTTGGACTACTCATGCAATGTAAAGTGTGAAAGATTGAGCTTATGTGTCTTCAGCAAATTTATCTAAAATGTGTTGTTCTACAATCTATCTGAAGATAGTCAGGTTCTATCTCGAAACATTTAAAAGTTCAATTTTAAATCGTGCTAAAATTAGAACCACCTACAACTTCTGTTCAAACGAAAGAAAGGGCCTTGCAAAGTACAACAACTTTCGCAAACATATCATAGGGCAAGACCTAGCAACATTTTTAATTTTGTTCGAAGACCTTTTAATTTGCAACATCGCAACCGCCTGTACCGGAACAGACGCTGTTTCACGCCGCTTCTAAAATGAAGAACATACGCCGTTCAATTTTCATTCCTCAGATCCTACCTATATTGGTTATTCAAACCTGACTAAGGTTACTGTTTACCCGGAAGTACTGCGGGAAGGTAATACCGTAATAGCTAGGGGTTCTGTATTAAAGGTGAACGGAGCATAGTAAGGCCTCATATTGCACAGTTGTTGATACAGCTTTGTCAAACGCCGGGATATAGTTTGCCAAAAATGTGGGTTTATTTTCCGATGTTCTCATGCTAAAAGTTCTTGGTATTGCTGTTTCAGATGCTTACTGTAATTTGGTTTTAGTTCTATTTTAGAACAAGTTTTTTCTAGAGCGAGTAAAGGTGCTTTAACCTAGGCTTATTAGCCATGGCAAGAAGTAAATACTTCTGCCCCATCCCAAAGGACCAAAGGAGTGACATTAACCTTCTTAGTCAAGTCACTTTCAACGATTTATCCCAATCCTCTATAAACTGAAACGGTCGGTACGGTTGTCCTCGGTTCTTCCTAATTCAAGATTCAAAACGATTCGTTAGTTAAATTCTTCATTAAATGAATAAATTAATTGCCGTATAGTTTTGAAACACCTTTTAACCCAACTCTGCACAGTAGGCCTGGCCGTTTCAATATTTGCGACATATTACACATAATATGCTTCAAATATTAAGGGTGACAAGAAAAACACTAAAAAACTGCGGTATTTTCCAGGATGCTTTTCAATACTGGCTGTGTAAGGGTTAGAATAGAATAGAATAGAATATTCTAGAACAAGTTTTTTATTTGATTCGTGACGGTTCCTATAATCGTTTTTTTCTTTTATTTACAAACATACGACTTCATTCGAAAGAAAATACTGATTCTAAATATTTCCGATTTTACTAACATGAATGTAAGTTATGAATCACAGATTTTTAATTGGATCCTGCGATTTACATGACAGTTTTTGTCTCCTCATTGCCATCGAACATTTATTTTAATGATTCATGAATTCTAAACATTGAAACAAAGTGTATTGTTGAATAAGAAACTCGAGCTCTTTGTAACAAGTGCTGCTTTGTTGCTCAAGTTGTTTATTTTTCCGCACGGTAGCCTACTCTGCCCGTCGTCCAGGAAAAGTATGTCCTTCCCGAAATTTCACATTCCCTTTTTTCGTAGTACCTTCTCTGTCTCGCAAACACGTTTTTTTTTAGCTTACTGATACGAACAAGTTTACAGGAGCCGTATAAAATAGAGACACCCACCAGTTCTGGATGAACGAAAAAAAAACAGCAAACGGTCAATGCTGCCCGAGGGCGACGGAGTGTCTACACGTGGATAGAATGGACTGAGGACGGGAAAACATCTTGTTTATTCTTGCAAGGTTCGTAACAACTCCGTTTTGTTGGGGATTTCTGCCTGTTGAATATCATCGTCGCAGCTCTTGGAAAGAGGTGTGTGTGTGATGTTGTCATTGGAGGGATATTGTGAAAATAAAATTTTGGGACATTGAATATAATGGCTTTTGTTATTGATTGAATTTGCTTTAAAATTATCATGCGGAAAGTTTTTCATTGTGGAACTGAATATTTATAATTTTAATGATTTATAATTGTATTCAGAAACAATAAAATTAAGAATCAGCTCGTCTATTTAATCATTTGTCCGTTAATATATGTGAAAATACCGTTCATTGTTCAAAAACCGCATACTGAAAGCTCGTTAAAATGAGAAATGACATTTGCTTGACAACGATATCTGAATGCATTGCAAAAAAAAAAATCGACTGAAGCGATAGCTATTCTCTATGTAAATTTTTGTATCCGATCGATGTAAATTCTTGTGGAGTATATTTTAACTGTTTCTCCGACCGTGTCCCTTTTTTCGTCGGTATTGACATCTACAATCACTATCTAAAGCTATTTTGTAAGATTTTCATATTGGCACTGTTATTTTTTTCTTCCTGTATAATCTATCTTCTTTCCTCACCCGCAAATCTTCTCTTCTGTCTGTGTACCGACACCTATACCGTGACCATGTGGAACAACGACATAAAAACAAACAAAATAAACCAACAAATAATAAATAAACTGATTACACCTTAAATGCCATCAAATTAAATGTAACTCAACCGCCTACTGCCTCAATAAATCGAATAAACTTCAACGTGATCAAACCCCAATTCACCCCACTTCAAACCCCGGCGCGCTGAATACATCTGCCAACGCGTCGTGCAACTGTCACTGCCGGGCATTCACAACCAGAAGCAAGGCAGACTACGATGGGGTCTGAAGAAAATCTGTTGGGGACTCATAAATATCACGGTACCGAGGGTAAGTGTTCGTCTAACTGTGCTGTACATGTGTTCTTTGTTTTTCTTCCCCCCTAACCCTCTCTCACCGACAATCCAACATTACCATTTCTTTGTTATCCTTCGCTTCCTTTTGCCTTCACCGACGCGACGTGCCAAACGTGTAAATCTTCATAGTCACTTTTGGTTTTCTTTTTCGATTCGCGACCACTTCCTCTGCTTAAAATGGTATCCATCATGTGTTTGTTTTTCTTTTTTGCATGAACCATAAATATATGTAATATTGATGACTTTGTGTCTGTATTTCATATTTGCTGTTACCATTTCAGGACAAAAATATCATGTGGTTTAGAACCAAACATTGTGGTAAGGGCCATAACTGAAAGCTTCGTCTACGATGCCAGTAGCTTATCAAAGAAGGTTTTGAATAAATTTATTTCCGAAGCGTTGTGGAGATGATGGTCTTTCTATTTACCTTAAACTTCAGAAACTTTGTTACTGGTGGAAAATTCTGTGCAGAAACTGAGTTAGAGCCAAAAATGTTGTCTTTTTTCAGGGGCAAGGTCAAGTGTACTCATGTATTTAATATGGTGATAAACGCATTCCTGTGCAGATATTATTATAACTTAACTGTAGAGAAATAATCGCAAATTATTTAAAAACATTAAATCATTCAGTTTATCTTCAGTAGGAAAACGCATCCGTGCAGGCTTAAATTGCACCATAACAACGGGACATAATGCACTGCAAACAATCTAGTAATATTGTTTTCTTTCGGAAGTTCACAAAACAGAGCTTTTAAATTAGCAACGTCAAAGTAGGGGGCAATCTAGCAAAAAGTGAAATAGTTAGTGGATATTTTTCACATAGTGCGACAGAATAACGAATAATGCTATAAATAGCACAGGAATGCACCAGAGAAAAGGTAAAATCAATAGATATGTGAACTGTAAATCCAAATTAAACGAACCACAGTGATTGCACGAGTAGAACACGTTATTGTTTTTTGTTGGTGCGCGACGGCATAAATACGTTAGGCATAAGTATGTTAGGCATAATGGACGAATGGAATAATGGACGTTAGGCATAATGGACAATAGGAATAATGGATAATAGGCATAATTCACAAAAACATAAAATTAATCGCAAGCCTTTATTTATTGTAGATATTTCAACCTTACCCCTGTTTTTCGGGTTAGAAAAAAAACTACACTTTGCAATACCATACCATCGTATGACTACCGAGAGACCATGATATGGCAAATACAATGCGAGATATTTATCCCTTAATAGTGTAGATTTGTTTCTATTTTTTTACGTAGATTAGCTGGATGCTTTCCTCATTTATGTCATTTCAAGTCTATTGGATGTATTACCAATATAACTGGAATAAAGTATTGAAAAATGAGTTAGAATAATTACCAAAAATTAAGCTTTGGAGCTATGGAAACTTGCAGTATTATGGACGGCATCCGCATTAGGCTAAGCTTGTTACGTTTGTGACGATACCTTTTTTATTTCGGTGACTTTTCACAGTACACGAAAAAAGTCTCTCGTATCAGACAGTTTCTGTAGTTCTACCTTTGATGACCTCATAAATATAATCATTGAACTGTATCCCAGATTATACAGCTCAATGAATATATGAATATGGCTGCTTTTATATTATCTCCCATGTTAGATAATATTAAAAACAGCAATATGAATATATTCATTGAATGAATAATAAAATGCATCATTCTTTCTTTCATGAGCTGTTCTTAAAGGCATATACGAAGACTTTTTTTCCAATAGGTCCAATTTGCAAATGAGAGCTCTCTTTTTTCGCTTTCTCTTTCGCTTATTACTGCAAAACCATAAAACTTTTTAAACATTTATCGATATGTTTCAAAAGACCAAGGTTTTTACTAGCTTATTACGCAAATAGTTGAAGGGAAATCAGAAAGGTGACCGAGTAATTCGCGGAAGAGAAAGTAAACAAAGAGAAGCTCTCTTTTGTAGATTGAACCTATTGAAAAAAGTCTTCATATTTTCTTCTTGGAAAATTGCACAATGCATATGAATTTAAAAACAAATTTAAGTTGTTATGCACTATTCATGCCTTAATGCAAATGAGATTGTTTTTAAACAAGCGTGTTGAGCCTATTTTAGTCATATGCTGTTAATCAGTTGTATGTCGGTTGAAATTAATGCAATCTGAGGTAGTTTCAACTTTTAGTACAATACCGCTTTTGCCGCAACGCACTCATTATGGGATGCCAAATGTATTCCCATGCACTGGAAATTTTCACATGCCGCTATGCCGCTGTCATTGTATTCGGGCCTTATCAATGTAATCTTTGCAATTCTACTTTACTTTCCGTATACCAAAAATTCGATCTGCTTCCTTTATTTGAGCAAAGATTTCTTCAAGCATATACAGCAGAATAAAATATCCAATTATTAAAATATTTAGAGTATTTCTTCAACACCAAAAAAGTTCAAATATTCACGTACCCACCAGTGATCCTTCGACTAGATAATTTATGCCTAACGTCCATTATGTTAATCGCCCATTATATCTGACGTCGATTATGCCTAACGTCCATTATGCCTAACGTACGTATGCCAAACGTCCTTATGCCTAACGTATTTATGCCTAATGTAGTACACCCGTTTTTTGTGACTGCATGGCAGTTAAATTGCAAGCGATATTAAGTTTAGCAATCGAATCCACAAAGATCACACTAACAATGCTCAGCACGCTGAATAGTAGCCATGTGATAATTGGGTTTGCACTGTCCAGTTAGTGCACTGACTAGCATACAGCAATTGTGGTTGGAAGATCGTGACAAATTCTTTGATATTTTCCGACACACATCCGACCGAACAGATTTTGTTTGATTGCAAGTTCGCAAGCTACGCCAATGGTTGGCCAATTGCCTCTCATACTGGGAATAAATGAAAATTAAATTTGATGTAAACAACATTGCCACGTATTATGCTGACTAGTAATGGAATTATACATGTTTTTGACATGTGAAATAAATTAATGTGTCTCTTTTGATGTAGAACTCGGTTGAATTGTGAACAAAGCGCATTTTTATATGTTCTTGAATGTAAATTCATGTGAATTGTGCGCTTCTTCTATGTGCATCTTGCGAGATGTAAATATTTTTAAGTGTGTATAAAAAGTGATATGTTGTGTAAAACGAGTTGAAAGATTGATTCCTTGCATTTACAATGACCGCACGGTATAGTAGCATGCTTGTTTTGCCTGAATTCCGCTTATGTTTAAGTTTATATTCAAGCCTGAATATGTAACTCGGAAGAAAGTTAAATGCGGTTAACCAAAGTTAGCATTTCTTATGTTAAGAAGTCCAGAGAATCGTTTAAAGAAAGTTATAATATACCTCGCGAAACCAAAGTCAACCTCAATTCTTCGCACAACCTAAGTTTGAAGTTAATCCTGGCTCTACATTTCAGTTTCAGTAAAGGCTGATCAAAAGTGATAATTCTTGTATAAAAAACAAGGTCCTCGCTTGAATATATTTAGAATGACCGCACGAAACGTGTGCAATCGCTTCGCCCAAATTCATCCCATAATTCAAGTATATAGTTAAATATGGCTCTACATTTCAGAAAGAGGTTGGATACGGCTTATCAAAATCAATAATTCTGATACAAACAAGTCCGCGAAATCGATTGAAGATAGCTAGAATTATCGCATGAAAAGTGTGAAATGTTCTTCACATAATAAATCCATGAAGTTGTATAGACTCAATATTTCGAGTGTGGCTGAAAGCAGATTATCAAAAGGCAGTTTTCCTTATGTGAAATAATCCGGGATATCGATTGAACATACCTAAAATGACCGCACGAAGCGTGTGTAGCCATTTTACCCCTATTCTTCCTATAATATAAGGATGAAGTTGTGCCTTACTCAACAATTCAGGAAAAGAGTTGAAAGTGGCTGCTCAAAAGTAATTTTTTATGTGAAATACAGCCGTGATTCGCTGGTTGGACACGTATTTATGCCAAATGAGGTACACCCGTTTTTTTGTGAATGCATGGCAGTTAGATTGCAAGTGATATTAAGTTTAGCATTCGAATCCACAAAGATCACCCTAACAATGCTCAGCACGCTGAATAGTAGCCATGTGATAATTGGGTTTGCACTGTCCAGTTAGTGCACTGACTAGCATACAGCAATTGTGCTTGGAAGATCGTAACAAATTCTTTGATATTTTCCGCTTTTGAGTTGGACCTCCGCTAGTTGGACCATTGTCCAACTAAAAAGCATCTGAACGCCAAAATCTGTTGTCAAATTTACTTTGACAATCTATCTAACAATCTTTTCACTATTAACGTCTTCTTTGGAGAGTTTTTGACATTTGTCAGCGGTCCAACTAGCGAATCAAATTCGTTAGTTGGACAGAGGTTGTGGCCCAACCAGCGAATCACGACTGTAGTCTAGGGAATTGATTGAAGACAGTTGTGTGCTCGTTTTACCCCAATCCTTCCTATTACTCAAGTGTGAAGTCAAACCTGGCTGTACTTCTCGGCAGAAGGCTGAATTCTTATATAAGCGATTCCGGGAAATCGAATGAAGATAGTTAAAATAACCGCACGAAACGCGTGTACCCGTCTTACACTTATTCGTCCCAAAATAAACAAATCAACAAAATACAAGTGCGAAGCTATATCTTAGTCATCATTTCAGACAGGGGCAGATAGATCCTAATTAGACGTATGTTTTTTGTTTAAAAACCTAGGGAATCGGTTGAGCATAGTTAGAATGACCGCATGAAAAATGTTTGTCCGTTTTACCCCAATTCTTCCAATAACTCAAGTGTGAAGGTAAACCTAGCACCACCCTTCTGAAAGAGGCTGAATGCGGGAGATCAAAAGAAGTAATTCATATGTAAAATAGTCCGAAGAATCGAATGAAGATGGCTAGAATGCTCTCATGAAACTCAATATTCAATTTTATTCTTTATCCTGGCTTTACATTGCAGACAAAGTCTGAATCCGACTGATCAAAAGTATAATTCTTATGTAAAAAGTTCAGGAAATCGATTGAAGATGTTACGAATAAACACGCGAATCGTGTTAACCCGTTTTACCCCAACTCATGTTTGAAGCTAAACCTGGGTGTACTTTTTGGAATGTGGCTTATACTATGTTCACACTACAGAGTTAAAACACGTTATAATAATTAGCAACAAGAAAAATATCATCAAGATAGCGTTAAAACACGTTTTAACTCGTAGTGTGAACGTAGTTTTAATGCGGCTGAAGTAATATTTCAAAGATAATAAAAAATCCAGAGAATCGATTACAGAAAATCACTTTGATCACACGAATCGTGTGAATACGTTTTACCCTCATTCTTTCCATTACATAAGCTGCCTCTTAAAATGACTTTTGATCTCTGATAGGGCGAATGACTGATCGAGTTTAAAACCCCAATTAACAATAAAATAATTTTGATCTTTGAAGCAGACTTGGATTTGAGGTTAAATGAGGAAGTTTGTTTCGTGAGTTCATTCTAATTATCGATAATTGAATGGCTGGCGTCCGAAAGGGGCTAACCCACATTTTTTTCCGAAATCGACATTTTTGCATTTTTTTATAGTTCTAAGTAATCTACGTGTACTGCCGTTTAAGAATTTTGAAAATAATTTTTAGATTTTTTGCTATTAGCAGTCAAAATTGGCCATGGAGGTAACTCCAGTACTAGCTGGCGTCCAAAAGGGGTTAACCCCACATTGAGTCTTATGGAATTTCAAGTTTTCTCGTTCGTTTTCCAAGGTTTTAAGAAAAAGTACTAAATCAATTCGCAATCAGTAAATTTTGTGTTATAGATCACATATCGGTGAACTCGATATAATACTGTTTTAGTTGGATTGCATTGTATGTTGACGTTTCGGCTCACACAGTCGTTCCTGAAGGTAAGGGCCGCTCATACACTTGCTATGTATGGCTATTTTCTAACTAATATATATTATTGGGCATATTTTTTGAAAGCTCCAGTGAAGGTGTCATATCTCTACAATGAAAGTTCACAGTTGCTAATAGGGGATTAAGAGAAAAACGGTACATTGTGGTCGAAAAGTTAAAAACGTTGAATCAATTATTATCTTTCGTTATAGAGTTATGGTGTCTTCGGAAGAGTTGCTGTATGGCACTTAGCGCTTTATTTGGTTGAATCACACTAGCTCGAAATTCAGTCGCTAGGGCGGCGCTGTTATCAACTTTTTAATGAAGCTAGATAGAAATGCGGCGTCTTTGAGAAAGTTGTAGGTGCTATGATTTTAAACATATTTTCTGAAGATGTAACCTTTGTAGGTCCGGTACGTTTTGAGATAGAGAAGGTTTTAGTTAAAACTTGTACATACAGGTTATGTTTTCAAAAATGCGCGATATTTCAAAACCTGTAGGAACTACAAAGTTGATGTCTTCAGAAGATATACTTATAATTACCTGATATACAACTTTTCTGTAGACACCATCTTTCTATCTCGTTCCATTAAAAAGTTGATAACAGCGCCGCCATAGCGACTGAATTCCGAACTGATATAAAATAATCAAATGAAGCGCTAGATGTCACAGAACAACTTTGTCAAAGACACCATAACTCTAAAACGAAAGATAAGAAAGGGTGTGTGAATTGTGGGTTAGCCCCTTTTGGACTCTAGGTACCCCCGGGGTTAGCTCCCCGAATTACGAAAATGCTCGTGAATTGAAAAGTTGTACATGTAATGATCTTATGTTTTTCTAGACAACATGGGTCAATGAACTACTAAAAATTTAATGCATTCTTACAATAAAAACAATGTTAATTTGGAAATGCGGAAGTTTTTTCCATTTCCTGTAAAAATGCAAAATGTGGGTTAGCCCCTTTTGGACGTTAGCCATTCAATTTATTCCTTAGACTTTTGTACATAATGAATATTATTTTCCGCTAGCCTCAATCAGTCTCCTTCCGGACTTTTTAGATTATAGTCAATACATTTAATCAGTAGCATTCAGCCGCTTTTTGCAATGAAAAGCCATATTTCGAGCTACTTTATTCATTGAAGTCAAAATATATTTTTTAAATTGATCTTAGTAGGCTTTAGAAAATTTTACTTTTAAACCGAAAGTGATAGCGCTAGGCCGCCTTCAACAAAGTTGTAGAGCAGAGTATTTTCATAATTTTGCGGAAGACATATTGTCTCTGTCACCCACAGTAATGGTTATTTGACGTTTTCATATAACTGTTTTGTTTCAGATTTTTCGCGCAACAATGTTAGGAGGTAATGTTCATCATTTCAAAACCGCTTTCAATCCACCCAGTGGTGGTGCCTTTCTCATTTGTCCAAACTACGATTCCATGGTTGGTTATGTTTAATACAATGATGGAAATGTATATTACATATTCAGTACGATTTGCACATACATACAATGGATCGACAGGCAAGATCTTGAGATACTATGTGTCGACACTGAAACATCGCTTGAAACCAGCGGCGGATCAATGAGGAAGATCCGGTGCTCATTGCATACTTCTACCTAAGCCTTATTGCATACTTCTACCTAAGCCTTAATAGGTCGAAATTTTTTTGGCCGGGATTAGGTTGATGATGTTTAGAGTGACTGCATAACCTTTTTATATGAGAAAGGCAAAACATGCAACTTTCCCGAATAGAGCAAATAGCTGTGAATATTTTGAAAAGAGTTATAAGTGAGTATAACGGCTTGAAAAACAGGGTAAATATAATTTTGATTTTATTTACCCTGTTTTTCAAGCCGTTCAACTTCACTATGCGCAAAAATTGTGATTATGTTATAAATTATGCTGATAGGACTGAGTGTCGCCTACAGAACGAAGGTAAAAGTGTTTGTCCGTAAGTATTGTTAAGCATAAGCATAAGAGATCGCCCGTAGTTGCTACTCCGTTATTGACCAGAACTAAATTAGGTTGCAAAATGTTGATTGGAACAACATGCTTGGGAATAACATGGTGAGCCACATTGTACAATCTATTCTGATCCCTGCATGCTGATCAATACCGAAGCCGGCCACGTCCGAATGCAGATCTTCTGGGAAAGGAAGGAATGTTAGTCCGATACATGTTGTTACTAGAGACCGAGGAATCCTCTGCATCTCCACATCCCAGAAAACCAGCAATCGTATATGAAAGTTTACAATAAATTACAAATAATGACAGACTAAATCAAAATTACAAATAGTGCAAGCAAAAATTATGTTTTGTTGTAAAAAGTTCACATAAAATGCAAATCTGTGATCGAAATACAATGTTGACTTGAAGTTATTCATTAGTCCACTACAACTTAAAACAAAATCGTACTTGCGGAATAATAAAGACAATTTTGAAACATTGTATAGAAATTAATTTGCAATTTCGTTCGCAAAATCGTTCAAAAAATATTCACCTCCTTATAGCACTTCGCAAATTCTCTGCCAGATTAGTTCAATATTTGAGCAATAAAAATGGCTTGAGTACAGAATGTAGGTTGTGATTTGACAGGTATAGAAGGTATCATTAGAGTGCCATATTTAGGTTGGATTATGGTATTTTTAGATCGTAATCACAAAGCGATAAAAATGATCAAATATAATCGTTGCTTGACAGTGTATAAATAGTTGAGTACATAGCGGCTATGCTGGGAATACGAAGATCTCAGGTTGGAAACTGGAAGAAAATCATAGCAGGTAATTTTAATAATTGACGTTCTAGTAACTCCAACCTCACCCATCAAAAACATATCTACCAGTGTGGGCGTAACTGTGTCTTATAACAGAATTATGGACATTTCATCCTGATTTTTTATTTTCATAATATTATTTAAAAAAAAATACTTCTTTTTACCACATTGGGGACCTTAAGCTGCATAAATCTTCATGTGTGATTGTAAAGTTGATCATATATAAACTCAAAATGATAAGCTAGATGATTGTATAATGATTCTGATGAGATCAAAATTCGTCGTAAATCACATAGTTCTACTATACCGATTTGTTGTACGTATGTGGCCTCCACTTTTGTTCACATAGAAGAGATCTGTGCATTTTATACAATCAATTCATATCGTTGAAGAGTACAGTTAATCAAATTGCAACTTATTAAAGTGAATCAAAATGTTGGCTGGGATGTATCACGGGAAGGGGAGAGTTGGTAGTAAGTGTGCCAATAGCGTTATCACACAGTTGTTTGTGTTGATTCGTATCGCCGCGCTGCAAATCTGTGTGTTCCGACCAAATTACTTTGTTCTCGCTGTAAAACCGTTTACTTCCTTCAATAAACTCTACCAAATCGTAGTTGTACTATCAACTTTTTGACTGCATCAATTAGCTGCTTCACAAAATTGTGTGCAACGTAAATAATTTGATTTCAACTCGCCGCTGGAAACAATTTCTCCATTGTTTCGTCATACTGTGTTAAAAATACTACTTCGTGATCATGAACCAGCTAGAAGATAAACCATGCGGAAAGTGTAGAATGGCATTGGGTAAATCTGACCCAGCCGTGTGCGATGGCTTCTGCGATGGATTTCATTATTTTCACAAACACTGCACCGGCCTATCGGAAGATGAATTATCTGCTTGTAGCGGCTCGAATGTGCTATGGATGTGTGACGATTGCCGTAGTTTTCTGGAAGACGCAAAATTTCATAATTCGATCAGCTCGGTTAAAGCCGCCTATGTGATGCGAGTGAAACAGCGTGATGATGAGATTGGATGTTTAAGGCAAAGTATCGAGTCATTGAATTCTACCATGACTAAACTTATAGATTGCACAAAACCGAATTCTGCTTTGCAACGTAGCGAAAGTGCCATTGTCAATGCGAAACCTCAACATTCTTCTCCAATAACAGCAAACTGCTCGGAAACAATGTATACTGAAGGAGATGCGAACGATAGTATTATGTTATTTTTATCAAATATCAAAAACAACGTCAGCGAGCAGGAAATTTCGATTCTTGTAAAAGAATGCTTAAACGTAAATGGTTCTGCAAAGGTGAAAAAACTCGTTTCGAGTAGGCAAGACGTTAGTACATTAGACTACGTTTCATTCAAAGTGGAGCTAGATACCAGTTTGAAAAAAACACGCTCTTTCATCCGGCACATGGCCACACGGAGTACGATTAAGGGAATTTCGGGATCTTCGCCATGATGTACCCTGGATCAAGGCTGGAAGAAGTCATTTCAAATGACATTTTTAAGCGAAAGTTCGGGAAAAAACCAATACGACAGCACCGCTGCTAGTTTGACTTCGGTTGCTGTGCATGTAAACGGACGAGAGAAAAGCAAAAACGTTCGTGCTACTGATCGTGCCTGTTACATGTTCGTGAAAGTTCGGTTATTCGGCTTGCTGCCGTAGTTGGGTTTCGTTCGCTAGCTGTTGCGAATGTATGTGAATGGCTCGTGTGTTTTACTTGCATCATCCATTGCGTTGGAACTGTTGCAAATAAATTTCATAGCAGCGGCTCAAAATGAATGTAGTGAACGACATTCATGGCTCATATTTGCAAGATTGGAATGTGCGGCAGTTCGTTTTTCGCTTGCTATAGGAAAGGACTGCAAGCAAAATGTTAGCGGTCACATAGTATCGTTGAAAGGAAAGTTGTTGGCCATTGAAAATCTATAGTTTTGTATATTTACAATTCGCTGATGCGTCAAAATTAAAATATTTTCAACTTTTTAGTAATGAGTTTTATATTGAAGGAGAAGTTGTTGGCCGTTGAAAATCAGTAGTTTTGTACATTTACAATGCGCAGGGGGTCTGCCGATGCGTGAAAATGGAAATGTTTTAAACTTTTTAGTAATGAGTTTTATATTGAAGGGGAATTCGTTGGCCGTTGAAAATCAATAGTTTTGACATTTAATATGCGCAGGGGGTCCGCCGATGCGTCAAAATGGAAATGTTTTCAAGTTTTCAGTAATGAGTTTTATATTGAAGGGGAATTCGTTGGCCGCTGAAAATCAATAGTTACATTTACAATGCGCAGGGGGGTCCACCGATGCGTGAAAATGGAAATGTTTTCAGCTTTTTGGTAATGAGTTTTATATTGAAGGAGAAATTGTTGGCCGTTGAAAATCAATAGTTTTGTACATTTCCAATGCGCAGGGGGGTCCGCCGATGCGTCAAAATGGAAATGTTTTCAAGTTTTCAGTAATGAGTTTTATAGTGAAGGGAAAATTGTTGACCGTTGAAAATCAATAGTTTTGACATTTATAATGCGCAGGGGGGTCCGCCGATGCGTCAAAATGGAAATGTTTTCAACTTTTTAGTAATGAGTTTTATAGTGAAGGGGAAATTGTTGGCCATTGAAAATGAATAGAAGTTGTTGGCCGTTAAAAATTAATAGTTTTGGACATTTACAATACACACGGGCAACCGCCAATGTGACATAATGGAAACTTTTTTATGCGGTAGTAGCATAATCAAGTTACAGAATGATGGTATTGCAAGACAAAATTTTCATTATTTTTCTCCTTTCATCAGGAAAATAAATCGTTTCATTAATAATTTTGTGCCAATACATAAGAAACAATTAAATGAACAAAAATATTCTTTTTTCATAATCCACCATTACATTTTGGCATACTTCCATAGTGGAAATCTCAAAAGGAAATGTTTTCGATCATTTTTACCGCTACCTTGCAGTATTTTAGTCGCATAATATCATAGTAGCGAAAACTCGGTTTTCTTACATTAGCGATTTAGGCCATGGATGAGTTTGACTGGGTAATGTCAGTATCAGCTCCAGCTCAAATTTTCACTGCCACTTTGTTTGCCAACCAATGGTGGCCAACAGAGTAGCGGCGAAAAGCTGAGATGGGGTTGGAAATATTAATAAGATGCGAGAAACCGGCTTGCAGGAATTCAAATGGAGTACGTCAGAGTAAACGTATGCACTCCGAGAAGATTCGCTCAGCTTTTATTAGAAATCATCCCTTTGATTTGCTAGAAGCATGTTTCTCGCATATTGCATTATAATGTCAGCTTCAGTTCAAGCTCAATCAGTACCAGCTCCACTTCAGATTCTTGCCATCACTGCTGCCTAACTCAACTGTTTACTGGGATGCATCGCAGGGTTAAATTATTTTACCTTGCTGTAATGTAAAAAATCTGTACCAATCTGTACTTTTTTACAAAAATCTGTAATCTGCACCCTAATAAAAAAATTATACACGAACTTTAACCCACATAGTCCAACGATTCCACATAATGTATGAATGATACCCTGAACAGGTCGTTAGGCTCTTGGATCATTAGATGTTTATTCGGGTACCGTACAGAATCTGTGCCAAAAATGCTTCAGAAATCTGTACCTTTCTACATAAATCTGGACTTGCGGCATCACTGATTTAGGCCCTCATGAAAGATCTATGTCGAAGTGAGAATTGCATATCAAAAGAAAAATGCGAAGAGTGACCAATTTGACAAACACAAAGTCGTTTCAAGGTAATCATCATAAGGTGTAGGCATGTGTATAAGAAGATTATTGGTGGCAAACTCTGAAAAACTCAGAAAACTTGAAAATGCTAAATTGTTATATTCAAATCAATTTGTTCCAATTAATGATTTGTTTTTTAGAATGATGTAGTATTTACGCCATCCCAATCCTGTCGGATGTAAAATCAAAACACTGGCGTCACATATGTAAAAATCTTATCCGTTATCATATTGGGGTTTATGCCACTTGCTGTTTGACGAGACTATAATTTAATATTGTAAACGGTCTATGCAAGAGAATGATCATTGGAGGGTAGTCCTTCGTGAACACAGAATTCGCTAAAATTTAAAACTGAATATATGTAAATTTGTAATATCTCGATGTCACAGCGTTCACACGATTCAATAACACGTGACATGACAATAGGGGGGCGTTTTGTTCCAATTTTACGTCAGATTGGTCCAGCTCCTGATTGGTTGATTCTGACTTTTTTACCGTACGCAATGTTACTGCAGAGATAGCGAAATGATGTTTGGCAGTGTTGCAATATTTATAGAAAAGATTGTCATTACTTTTGACAAATAAAATTATTATCGTTAAAGAAGAAAAAATGACTAAATTGAAAAGAAATTGTACGGCAAAGTGAAACAAGTATTTATCATGCATTTACCGTATACGTGGTTGATTATCTTTAACAAAAATAAGACAGAAACCACAATACAATCTAATTTTTTTTCAGAAAATGGCTTCATCAAACCTTACTAAACACCCATGATATATATTCATACTATGTTGCGTTTCGGCTTCGCCTCATCAGAAACCGACACTAACGTATTGTCGGAATAGATTAGCGCCGGCTTGACGCAAATCCCTTAAAACTAAAACACACTATGTGTTTCAATCAAACGACTGATCAAACGTGATGTCCCGTTCGAGCAGAAGTTCTGTTTATGCCGATGAGACACAAGTGAAGCCGAAACTTGTCTTGGCTTAGGCTTGGTTTTTACCAACAAATTTTCACCCTAGTAAGAAATTTTGGTTTTTACCAAATTTTCCTCCTTAGGGTGAAATATAGCATAGGACCCATGATATAGAAAAACGGTGCCATTCACCAATATAGTGGATTCAAGATACAAAATATTGCCGGCATAAAATAAATTAACAAGCCTTCATTTTCATTAATAAAAATAGCAACACTGTTCGGAAGATGGCAGGAAGAAAATGCGCGAAAAGAAGAATATCGAAGGAAAAATAAGAAGCCGATTGTCACGTCTTGTCTTAGTGTTGACCTAACATCGAATAATTTGACTATCAAGAACAGCGATGCCAGATTTACAGACATGTCTGTATTTTACAGACTTTTGATAGTCTCCTACAGACGTAGCCAGCAATCTACAGACTTTTAAAACAGTAAAAGTGTTTAGCAAAATTGCACTATAGCAACTGTATTCGAATACAAGTGATTCCTTCACAATAGTATTCGAATTTCAATCTAATTTTGAAGTAATATTCTAGTGTAAATGGAGTTTATAAACCATCTACAGATTTTTGCAGACATTTTAATTATTCTTCTACAGACATTTCACAAAAACATGTGGCATCCCTGATCAAGAAACACACCCAGACCAGGGATGCCACATTGACATCTGTGTTTCGGCGAAAAAAATCTTTTTACCATCTGTGATGACAAAATGCAAAAAATCTGTCATCTGTGAAAAAGAATCTGTGATCAAAAATTGTGAAAAAAAATCTGTGACATTACAGAAAAATCTGTGAATATGGTAACCCTGACCCAGGCGCGACAATGTTCACACCTTTCTAACATTTACATCTTGATTCCATATTAAAATTTTCCAGAGCTGTCAGATAGCTTTGTTGAAAATGTGCATCCTAATAAAAAAAATCTGTACAGTCTTCCCTAATAAACATCTAATGATCCAAGAGCCTAACGACCTGTTCAGGGTATCATCCAAACAATATGTGGAATCGTTGGACTGGGTTAAAGTTTGTGTATAATTTTTTTTTATTGGGGTTTATTCTCTGGTTCGTAACTCTTTGACTGGACCGTGTTTTAGTTAGACCTCCACTAGTTAGACTGTTGTTCAACTAAAAAGCAGTTTTGTGGTTATTTACGCATAATTTAACTATTATTGCTTAACTATTGATTTTGAATGGCCAACAATTTCCCTTTCAATATAAAACTCATTACTAAAAAGTTTAAAACTTCTCCATTTTGACGCATCGGCGGACCCCCCTGCGCATTTTAAATGTCAAAACTATTGATTTTCAATGGTCAACAATTTTCCCTTCAATGTAAAACTCATTACTGAAAACTTGAAAACATTTACATTTTGACGCATCGGCGGACCCCCCTGCGCATTGTAAATGTTCAAAACTATTGATTTTCAACGGCCAACGAATTTCCCTTCAATATAAAACTCATTACCAAAAAGCTGAAAACATTTCCATTTTGACGCATCGGCAGACCCCCTGCGCATTGTAAATGTACAAAACTACTGATTTTCAACGGCCAACAACTTCTCCTTCAATAAACTCATTACTATAAGTTGAAAATATTTCTATTTTGACGCATCAGCGAATTGTAAATATACAAAACTATAGATTTTCAATGGCCGAAAACTTTCCTTTCAACGATACTATGTGACCGCTAACATTTTGCTTGCAGTCCTTTCCTATAGCAAGCGAAAAACGAACTGCCGCACATTCCAATCTTGCAAATATGAGCCATGAATGTCGTTCACTACACTCATTTTGAGCCGCTGCTATGAAATTTATGTGCAACAGTTCCAACGCAATGGATGATGCAAGTAAAACACACGAGCCATTCACATACATTCGCAACAGCTAGCGAACGAAACCCAACTACGGCAGCAAGCCGAATAACCGAACTTTCACGAACATGTAACAGGCACGATCAGTAGCACGAACGTTTTTGCTTTTCTCTCGTCCGTTTACATGCACAGCAACCGAAGTCAAACTAGCATCGGTGCTGTTGTATTGGTTTTTTCCCGAACTTTCGCATTAAGGTTCAAGTTACCTTTTTTGAGCATGTGTTAGTTTTGAACGCTGGGTAGTATGCTTAGGAAAAATTGTGTTCAGCTTTGCCACCGGATTATACATTTAAACCTTTTCAAAACTCTAAAAGAAGCATATCAGCCGATTTATCAGATCACAACGATTCAATTCATACAAAATAGCTGCTGGAAAAACTAGCGATTTCGCTAAATGGTGCTTTTGAAAAAGTGGCTGTGATTTTTTGTCACACTACTACACCGTGCTGGGGTACGCAACACAACAGCGCAATGAAAAAACCACAGCCACATTTTCAAAAGCACCATTCAGCTAAGCCGATGGTTTTTCCGGCAGGTATTTTGCATGAATTGAATCGTGATGATCTAATAAATCGACTGATATTCTTCTTTTAGAATTTTGAAAAGGTTTAAATGTATAATCCGGTGGCAAAGCTGAGCAAAATTTTTCTTACGCACACTACCAAGCCTTGAGGTAACTTGAGCCTTAAAATGAAATTCGAAATGACTTCTTCCAGCCTTGGTGGTGGGAAACAAAACTGCTGTGTGGCGGCATTCACGCACACCAAAGAGATTACATTCATTGAACGACATTCATACGTACACCAACCATGAAATTCGTCTATGACTTTCCTGCTCGGGCAGCAGCGTGAAAGTTTGTAAGCTTATGACGTTCATAAAAAAAAAGTCACGTTTCCAGCCCTGCCCTGGATACCACCCGTTCGAGTGGATTCTTTTAGATCTTGAACTGATCTCTATTTATTGTTGTGGAAATTGTTTAAGTGTTAAAAAATGTTACTGAATGTGTATTTCATGTTAATTGTTTTTGTAACTATTGTATTTATGCTTCCTGTAAATTTAAAGTGCTGCACATTAGTTTTAAGTTTTCAATAAGACTGCGAAAGTCCGTTGAATGAACAAACAAATACAAATACAAATCATGTAATAATTGCTCTGGGCAGCCGGCTGCCGAGAATTCGGGAAATTTATCATGTGTTGTATTAATACGATGCGACCTGTAAAGCATGATTTATTAGTTTGTAGTTAGGTTAGTTTTCGAGAACACGATCGCTCGAAAAATAAGATCTTGTTTAGTTTTTTGTTCTTTTAAAATCTTGGTAGCCGGCTACCGAGAGTGTCCTATGTTTTCTAAACAAAAGCAATTTCAACTCCACACAGCCGATCGTGGGAGTATTGTCCAGAAAAAACTAATCTTATCTGCTTAATGGGCCGGATCACTATTTATTGCGACATTATTTAGACTAACTTTGCTATTCCTGCTCTACGATATATTTTTTTTTTGGGTTGCAAACTACCGAGTGATAACACGTTATACAGACAAAGAGTTATGATAGCTCTAGATGTTATAATTCAACGAAAGTGTTTCCTATTTCTAATATCGGATTGTTTGTGAAATACACGTATACGAACGATTATATCGAACATTGAAGGGAAATACAGAGGATCGTTAACCTGATGGACGGGCTTGTTACCAATAACGGAACTTGAAGTTAGATTCATTAAAACACGCGGCGAATTTTCAGTACGTATTGATCCACGATCATCGATACTAGTCAAATTAAAGTCTTATTGGAGCTGATTTCCGAACAACTTTACGGTATTGCTTTCTCGGATAGATCTGTTCGCACACTCTCGTTCTGCTACTATCGGCAGAAGGCTGATAGTTCTCAGTCGTCGCCGGTCTAAGGACCAAATGTCACCAATAGACTTAGACTCGCGTGGAGGCATGAGATAGAATTGAAAGCTAACCAACGAAAATTACAGCAAAACACACAAATTCTTCGTGATAACATAACTGAAGGTAATTGCCAATCGGTCCCCGATCCCTCTCGCGAATTGTCAATTCTCAAACCTGATACATGATTGAAGTCATCATTCCACTCAAATAAGGTCATGTGTTTTCCCTAAGCACATTGAATGCTCTGTGGATCAGTTCCCCCGTTGGTAAAACAAACCCTAAACAAACATAGAAATTAGTTTGCCGACCGGCAGATACGTGTTCCGTTACAGTGCCATCACATAAACGGACATCCAAAATTTACATGCGACAAAATATCTGCAATCCCGAATATAAAAGTTTCAAAACCTCTACTCATTTGCAATAAAATAAGAAAGTAAAAAACAGTTGAATATCCAAGGCTCATTTTCAAAGATAGCACCGCCGATGAATCACTAAATAAAAATAGGTGACAAGGGGCGCGGACGAAATTAATTGAGCACCGACCGGCTGGTTTGCCACCTATTTTTCAGGCGAAGAATTTTGGGGCGACACCTGGTAGTCGCTAGACGCTGGTGAAACGCCAAGTATTTGAATATGTCAATTCTTATTGCCATATTTTTTCGCTTTTCGGATCGAATTTTTTTCTCTGAAAAACCATTTTTCACTATTTTTACAATGTACACTGTGTTTCTAGACATTTTCTGTGCACTTTTATTGTCCTTGCATCGGGAATCGACAGCCCGTAATGCGAGGAAAAGATATTTTTTCATTTGCCGGAATTCCACCACTCGCGTCTGTCGAAAATATGCCGAAAAATGCTTTTATAAGCCACTTCACTTTCGGTTTATCGCATGAATTTTAGTTTCAAAATGTATAAAAATACTTTCCTCTACAACTTTGTTGAAGACGTCCAAGGTTGTTTCAAAGGTTAAATTTTCTACAGCCTACTATGATCAATGTTCTCAAAAAATAATATTACCCAAAGATGGTCCTCTTTACACACACACACACACACACACACACACACACACACACACACACATACATTGTAAAATATGTAAAATCGCAAACATGGACAGTTTTGACTCCAATGAATTAAGTACCTCGAAGTGCTGTTTTGAACCACTGTTGGACGCAAACGACAACGAGAGAGACCTGGATTACCCAGATAACGTATTTGGCGAGAAAACGAAGAGAAAAGATCGCCACTCGCAATGGCAAGTTGCACACGGGATTTGACAGGTTGCAACTCAAAATAATTATATTTTTATTTTTGACGTAGGACTACGTCTTTGTTTTCGATATAGGGGTGCACGTTGCAAATTCTACAAAAATGTTATGTAACGAGAAGTGGTCCAATTTTAAACGCATATAATTCAGAGGAATTCCACAAAGATCCGTCCGAAAATCTTTAAAATCGTGATCGACCATCTTAGATTCCGATGAAACTTTACATGTTTCACCGTCATGGAAGACTAAATATTTTCCACAGGTAATAAGATTATTTTGACTCAAGAGCAACTTTTCAAAAGGGCGTAAACGTTTCTACGTGTATGAATTTCGAATTTTTTTTTTCGGTTATTGTATTTTATACAGCAAAACTATCTGAGAACGAGTTACAGGGAATGAATACTTCTGGCCGAAAAAAATATACACTGAAAAAAATGTTGCGTCATTTTTCAAAAAAAAAACAAAAATTTATAATAAAAATTTAAATTGCGAAAAAACCCATTTTTTAAATTTTTTATATTTTGGAAATAAAAACCTAAAGAGAAAAAAAAACATTTTGAATGTAATTGCATGATGGAGAAAAAATCGCTAAAGAAGTTTTTCTAACAATAACTTCGTACATGTTTTTAAATTCCATACTAATCGACACACAAAATAGTAATTTTATTACAGAATATAATTCTAAGCAACATTTAAAATCAAAATGCATTTAACAAAAATCTTCCAATATGCGTTAGTTTTCGAGATATTTGAAATTTTGCTCCTTCAAAAACAATTCGTGTAATTATGCTCTTTTTAAAAGTTATTCGCGTTACCCCATCATAAAATGTCAAAATTTTAATGTTTATTGCTTTAAAGACGTTAAAGCAACTTTTTTAGTGTATTTGGATCATGGAGAAGCTTTCAATAAAAAAGTTTTCCTAACAACAACTTTTGACATATTTTTATAATTTATACTATTTGCTGTCAAAAATACAATTTTCTTTTTGAATATGATTCCAAACGCCATTTTAAATCGAAATGCTCTCAACAAAAATTTTCTGAAATGTAGTAGTTCTCGAGATATTTTAACTTTTGTTTTAACAGCACAATTATTTTGTTTTATTACGACCTTTTCATGAGTTATTCGCGTTTCTCCATCAACAATAATAGGTTTTTCAAAAGGCCCGTAAACATTCCTGCAACTTTCCCTTTGACATCAAGGCGATATTGTAAACCATTTGAAAGTTACATGAAAGCAACCAAAATATATTTCAACCATAGGGTCTGATGATTAAACTATATAGTTGAATCATATTTTGGTTGTTTTCATGTAACTTCCAAATGTTTCACAATATCGCCTTGATGTCAAAGAGAAAGTTACAGGAAATTTGATGGGCCTTTTGAAAAACCTATTATTGTTGATGGAGAAACGTGAATAACTTATGAAAAGGTCGTAATAAAACAAAATAATTGTGTTGTTAAAACAAAAGTTAAAATATCTCGTGAACTATTACATTTCAGAAAAATATTGTTATGAGCATTTTGATTTAAAATGGCGTTTAGAATCATATTCAAAAAGAAAATTGTATTTTTGACTGCAAATAGTATAAATTATAAAAATATGTCAAAAGTTGTTGTTAGGAAAACTTTTTTACTGAAAACTTCTCCATGATCCAAATACACTAAAAAAGTTGCTTTTACGTCTTTAAAACGATAAACATTAATTTATTGCCATTTTATGATAGGGTAAGGCGAATAACTTTTAAAAAGAGCATAATTATACGAATTAATTGTTTTTGATGGAGCAAAATTCCAAATATCTCGAAAACTATCGTATTTTGGAAGATTTTTGTTAAATGCATTTTGATTTTAAATGGTGCTTAGAATTATATTCTGTAATAAAATTACAATTTTGTATGTCAATTAGTATGAAATTTAAAAACATGTATGAAGTTATTGTTAGAAAAACTTTTTTAGCGATTTTTTCTCCATCATGCAATCACATTCAAAATGTTTCTTTTCTCTTTAGGTTTTTGTTTCCAAAATATAAAAAATTTAAAAAAATGGGTTTTTTCGCAATTTGAATTTTTAACTTAAATTTTTGTTTTTTTTGAAAAATGACACAAAAATTTTTTCAGTGTATATTTTTTTCGGATAGAAGTATTCATTCCCTGTAACTTGTTCTCAGATAGTTTTGCTGTAAAAAATACAGTAATCGAACAAAAAAAAATTGAAATTTATACACGTAGAAACGTTTGCGCCCTTTTGAAACATTAGTCTTGTATCAAAATATTCCAATTGCCAGAGAATATCATGGAGATTCATACAGCGAACACACCTGCAAAGTTTCGTTCGAATCGACGATGGTCATATTTTGCGGTCGGCCGGTTTCTCATGGAATCCCTCTTCAGAATAGATTCCAATAGATAAACCCAAAGATTTTTGATATCATGGCATTAAAAATTTAAATAATGAACAACCTAGTCAAAATATCGCGCACACAAAAGATAGCGCTTCCCTAGTTCAGCACGACAGATTTGTGTACCTAGCGCGCTACGCTTCTACGAATGACGTCATCATCGAGTATTTAAACGGACGGATTTCGCCCAACCAGCTTAGTTGACTGTTGAATGGCAGGCGAAGCAGATCACTGCGCTGTGTGTTTTCACAGCCAAGGTAGCTGAGTTAGAAGTCCGTTACACTGCCTGTGGAGGTACGCTACCCAGTGAATGCGACTGAGCTTGTTCGTTCAAACACTATGCTATCTTTTGTGTTGTGCTCGTTTCCAGCACACTTTTATGTATAATTATTCGTACACAAAATACTTTGTACATTGGAGCTCCATTTGCAAACACGGTTAACATAGTGTCGTGGTATTCGTTGTCTCTTTCGCTCTACCCATCATCATCAGCGTTGATTCATTTTGCTTTGTGCGCTTGGGTTTAATGTTTGAGTCGAATGTGTAGGTAGGTAGATTTAATTTGTTACTAAATTGCACAACGAAAGTTTATTATTTACGTTCGATCAATTCATTGATTAATTTCCCCATAAAGTGATTCATTTCCACTCAGCCTATAGTATTTTTATTCTACTAATAGGTGCATACTACAAAGCCTATTTATGAATGAAAGCACTGCCACTTGAAAAATCGTTGCAAAAACGCATCTTTGTCTATATATAAAATTGTTTTCTATTCTTGTATATTAATAGTTTCGCTATATGATTAAGACCACTGCATTCGCTATATTTGTAAGCGTACTTTAGGAAAGTTACAATAATGGCAAAATATAACTAGAATGCTTGGTCTATACATGAAATATATATTGAAATTATATTGTCTAAAATTTGATTTTTCTTCAATGGTCCCACTGGTACCACACACAATCGAAAAGTTTTTACAAACTAATCTCATGCTATAAAGATTTAGTTCCAGATAGTCCGGTCACAGTTTTCTGTCTTCTTTCTTCATAACTTCTTAAATAAGTTTAATCGAATTTGATCACGTACTACAAATGAAATGACCTGATAACCAAGAAGGTTTGGTTCAATATGTAATATTCGATGTTGATAGGCTGGGATTAAACCATACGTAAGAAATATGTTTGATTTATTATTACTATAAATGTACTAAGAAAATAAATATTTTACATTAAGTAGTATAGTCCTACGTCTACAGCTCGTGCAACCCCATAGGGCTGCCCGTTGTAGTTTTTACTTCTTGTACAACACATAAACGACCCACGGTTCCCCTAAGATAACGCATTGAGCCGTGTCAAAAAAAAACGAATTAGAAAGAAAATCATTTCCTTAATGAGCAAGATACTTTCAACGACCCGGCAAGAACCCTAGCCCCCCTTCCTTTCTACTTTATTCCTCTGGCTATGTGTTTTTCCACGATTAAGCGCACGTAACGTACTGTTTTCTTCCGTTTTGACGTAAAAATCAAAGCGGAATAAATTGTGTGATGCGCATTGATAGCTTGGAGTAATCATGACGTTCAGCTTAGAAATCACTACTGCACACGCCTATGATCAATTATACATATGCAAATTATAATACTCGAGAAAAATTGTGTCTGCCATTGGCACTTTTTCAATTCAGCCTGCCTCACGACCCCTATTCTATTCCTTGCAACTTGCCACTCGGATCTATTCTGATAAATTTTCAGTATGTGAATATATAAGAATGACACAACGACACCATTAGGTTGAAGTTTTTTCAATTTCAACCAGCTATAATTCGTGCGAAGGAAAACGATTGCAACAACCAGTTTCTAGGGATCCTAACTACAGCTTATCTATAAGACATGGCCATAACCGTAAATACTAGAACCACTTGATGGTTATCGATTAATTTAAATTGCCTAAACCCAGCATGACACGAACAACCAACCCACTCTCTCTCACACACACACATTCGATAAAGAAACTCCAGTTAGGTTAGTTTATTAAACCAACTGTGAACCAGTTAGGCAATCGATCTTATCCAATTATACGGATGGGTTCCCGCAAATTGGCTCTGGAAGAATAACAACATCCACTGTCGTCGTTGGATTTATTCCACACTATCTCGCTGTAGAGTGAGTGTGGGTGGCAATCACTTTCGATTATCACACAAATAACATTTTACGGGTGGCACTTGTTGCGGTTGTTGCGGCGAGGTTTTCAAGTGTATTCGTACACACCTCTTCTTAACTAGGGCCCAAGATGAATCACGGCTGGAAATACCGGCTCCGGTTTGTAACAGCTGCCATGTCAAAGGAAATGGCAACGGTGCTGAATACACCCTCCGGTTACGGGTGGAATGCTTCAGTACGTGACTGGTGTAAAGAGCTTGTAGAGGGATGGGGTGGCAGAAAAACAATTGCCCCGCGACCTTTTTTTCGGTGTTGAACTGTTTCTCGGAAAAATTATAGCTATATGTTTCACGTTCGAGGTAACCGTAGGTTAATCATTTCGTAGAGTAACAATTTAGCAGAGGATATATTAGCAAGAATATGACAAATTTTCAGGGTGAATTAATAAAACCTTAATTTGCAATTGTATTAAGGTTTCAGCACAAATAGCAGAAACAATTATGAGTTTACTGAAGTAACAAAAAATACACCGATGACATGCTGTGAACTGTCGTTTGCAAACAAGTGTGCGAGTCGGTAATAATAACGCATGGATGCATTATAAAAGATGTTCCTTTCTGTTTCAGCTTAGCGATCGATAGTTTACCGATGCTTTGTTTGAAGTTTTTGATAGCAGCTGCTTTTCCGATTTCATGAATATATTATAATGTTATCTATACATTAGCCAGTCACCTGTTTATTTGTCGTATCAAGACGAATTGTAGTGGAACACGTCAGGTATAGATTGCCCAGGTTTAAAGTCATTTTAATTTTCTTTACATCACAGGTGCAGTTTTCGTTGTTACGCGTGCTGCAACCTTCTTATATTAGCGGACTTTGATTCGCAACTATTTATTTAAAATACTAAGTGTGTCCTTCTAATCACCACATGATGTGGACGCATGGTGGTTTTCTTGTTGAACATTTCTGTACATAATGCTGATTTCAATCTTAAGTACGTATTAGTGTCTAAAAGAATCATGTTGTGGATTTCAATTAAATTTATCAAGTAGTTTATGACTTTTAAATCATTCTTTGAAATTATATTGAATTGCTTATTGGATTCAGGTGATAGTATCTTTGAGCCGCATTTCTGTACAGCAATTATGACGCTATTTCAGTGTGCGCTGAATTTTTTTACAGGAAGCCACAGGAACAGATGACCTACCACACGAGATATTTCCTTGCGAACTTTGATAGCTTAATATATTTGAAAATCTCTGCCACCAGACGACGTATAATATTCCTGTCCAGGAAGTTGTTTAAAGCCTACCTTTATTCAGGTTTCGTGTATAGCTTTCGCGATCGTTCTCTGGTCGATTTGTTTTACTTATCGTCACGATTTGTAGGTACCTCCTGCTTGTAGGTCAAAAGTCCGGTTCGTTTTTTAGCTCGCTACACCGTTGTAGACGACACTTCTAGCTTGCTTGCGACATCTCGGACGGAGAGATTGGGGTTCCGCTTGAAATAATTGGCCACTCTTTTTGTTGTTTTTGCGGCCTCTGGCTTTCGATTTCCTCCGATCCAGTCTTCCTGGCTGTCGACAAACGTTTTCCGAACATTTTTGTTACTTTGGTGGCAGTTGATTTGACCGTATTCGCTAAATTCACCAACTTGGCGTGCGAGTGGTTCGGATTTTCGCGATGCTTGATCAAATTTTTGCTCCGTTGTTCTTCTTCCTTCGATGCCATTTTTGGAACTGAAGAACCAATGTAAAACTGAAACAGAAGGCATGAAGCTACAGACATACATTTTTGAATATCGGAATGTGCACGTTTTTTATGCCCGATGAAAAAAAAATGCGTCAAATTGAAATTGAGCAATGTTTGACCGTAACATGTACAGAAAGAAGGATCATTGAAATGTAATTTCACCTAATTTGGGTGGCACGTTTCAGAAATTTTGGCTCCAATACAATATGTATATGATATTTGTAGGTGGTGTAGGTTGTCTTAGTGTGGCAAATAATCCTAATGCAGAAATATGCTGTGGTCAAATGCATTCTTCTGTTTATTTATGCCGATTAATAGTGGAAAAACTTGTTACTCTTTTTTCCTTTTTTATTTCGACTATGTTAGTCACATTTTTCTTTTTTACATTTTAACGACATCCAATAAGCTAGAGATTACTGGGTAGGGAAAGTTATGAAAATTAGAGCCATAGTACTCATGTGAGAGCAAGGATGTGAAGTAAACAAATCGGAAAACTAGAAGTGGCAGGGTCATTAGAACAGGCATAATACCGTTCGGGCCTAATCTTTGTCTTCTGTTAATGAGGGTCGAGCTTAGGCAGAATAACTACGAGTCACCCGAGTTCACTAACATGTGTCCTGATAAAGGTAGACGTGTCTATCTTTACCGTGACAACCGACGATATTAAGCCTGTTCTAATGACCCTGCCACTTTTAGTTTTCCGATCTGTTTACTTCACATCCTTGCTCTCACTTGAGTACTATGGCTCTAATTTTCAAAACTTTCCCTACTCAGTAATCTCTAGCTAATTGAATCTTATTATTCTTTTTTGCTTTATTATAAACAATTTCAATTGGCAATTATTTGTGACTACGGTTCTCAAGAGAAAGCAAGGTAAACTAAATTATGAAAAACTACACATGTTGGAGTCGTATGAAAATCATTCATAACAGAGTCATTGTTTTGGTGCGAGACGGTAAGATTTGACATGTTACCAATGCGAAACACTCGGCAAGCCAAAAATAAACAAAGAAATACTCACAACCCTTTCCTTCTTCGTTTGATATACTAAGGCATGTTCTTTATGAGTACCATATCAGGCGAGTAAAAACTCAGGACAGTCGAAGGGGTACTGCATTCCCCGTTGCCTCTCAATCGACGGCAGTAAAAAAATTCTGGGGTCTGTCAAACAGAGCCTCGGAAGTAAAAAAGTTCTGGGGATCTGAGAGCCAGAAAGTCTTTCGTCAGAATTCGATCACCGAGCATTTTTTTCGGATTTACACACACGCAGTTCTTGCTACACCACCATCGGAGAAAGTTTTCAGCCATAAACACACGTCATTAAAGTAAAGCAGAAACATCAACGGTCCCAAGTAGCTTCCATGCACTATATTTGGCAATCTCAAATGACAACCTTTATCTCTCGATCTGACAACTAGGATCGAAACAGATGCAAACCTACCGTTGATTCCAAATTTCTCCATTTTATCGATTGTTTTATAAAAACAGACGGATAGGTAGGTGTAAATGGTATCAGTTTGAGCGCTGTATTCCATACTTCCTGTTATGTTATGTTAATCGTGGATTAGGTACTTTTATATTATTTCATTTATTTGACACTGCTCAAGCCGTTAGTTTACCTGAGCCGTGAATCTTTTCATGTTTTATATTCAGTACGATTTGCACATACATACAATGGATCGACAGGCAAGATCTTGAGATACTATGTGTCGACACCGAAAAATCGCTTAAAACCAGCGGCGGATCAATGAGGAAGATCCGGTGGTTCGGACCGTGCCGAAAATTTTCAACTTGTTAAAAAATTTTAAACTAGTTTCAAATTTAAAATAGCAATAAGTAGAAAGGCAAAAATATGCCAAATTCCAAAAAAGTCAATTTTAGTTAAAAAAATTGTTTTCGAGATTTCATCAAATCTCAACGTTTTATGCATTTTATAGTCATTTGGCATCAAAAATGCAAATTCGATTTTGAAATTTTTCCTTACTCCCCCCTTTTCATTTCAGTTTATATAGGAATTTGCTGTGTGGACGCACTCTACAACCCGTAACTCTGGAACCGGAAGTCCAATCAATAAAAAATTAAATAGCAGCTGATGAGAAGGTTGTACCTTTCATTTGAGACTAAGTTTGTGCAAATCGGTCCAGCCATCTCTGAGAAACAGAGGTGACATTTTTTCCACATACACACACACACACACACACACACACACACACACACACACATTTTCTGATCTCTACGAACTGCTTCGAATGGCATATGACATTCGGCCCTCCGGGCCCGGATTAGGTTAACGATTTTTAGAGTGATTGCATAACCTTTCTATATGAGAAAGACAAAAATCCTAAAAAATACCTTTTTATGAGCTACTGATGAGAAGACCCCTTTAATGTGGCTTATAATATATGGAATAAATGTGAAATTCGTCGAAAATACTAAAACAATAGAAATATGAAGAAAGTACGTACTTATTCAGTGAATTTTTTTGAATTTAAATGAATGATATATTTCCAATCAATTTACAAAAACTTTCTTCCATAAACGCCTACAGCAATTGCAAGCGTTTGATGCATAAGCATTATGACATGTAATCAATTTGAATTCATAGTTATTGGCTGAATACGTATTTGACACGCTTGCTTGTCGCGCTTCATTCCATTGTAGTGTGTGAATTTCTTCAAAATCTTCAACGGGCGTTTTAGTCCTGAGAAATTCGGTATTCAAATGTATTCTCCATACCATTTCTACTTTTTTATACTGAATAATAGTGAGTGCACCTGTCACCTTTTTTATTATAAATAATTTCAATTGGTTGCAAATTAGCAATCTTTTGTGACCACAGTTCCAAGATATAGCAAGATATGCAAAATAACGAAAAACTAAGAAGCTAGCGTCATATGAGCAGTTTTACAATCTTTCATAACAGAGATATTGTTTTTAGTTCATGGAGTCAAGATTCGACACGTTGCCTAATGCTAATCGTTTCAGTATCACGGCAAGCGAAAAATCAGAGATGCTCACGCCCCTTTCTTCCACCGGTTTTTATGACAAGATTCCTTATTCTATATGACACTATACCGGGATAGTTAAGATACATTTGCTTCACTTACCGCTAACGCTTCGCATGACGGCTCAGACACTCTTCCGTGTCATATTTTAATACATGCGAAGAGGTAAAGCACCGAGAAAAGTGAATTTCTGATTGTTAAAGTGAGCACCATTCGTCAGGAGAACTGCTCGTATACCTAATGCTGGAGCAAACATATGCACCATTTTCTTATAGTCGAAAAAATATATAGAAATTTGAAAATTTGTTGACGCGACTCTATACTAGATTCCCTTCCAAATTGGATGGAATTTGGCTATATAAATTGAATAAAATTTGGTTAGCACAGGGTCTTGTGCAGGCTACACTGATGTCTATTATGTTTATTTACTTTTTAAGTTATTCTATTATTTATTTTGTTAACCTTTCATATTTTTTTATTACATTTTTGTTTTATTTTATTTTACAGATGCATGTGCAGTCCATTCTTCTTCACTCATGATTATGAAATGTAAAAAATGGTTTTTAACGGATTCATGGTAAGAATGTCCTCAAGCACACCATTAGTTTAGTTTATGATTTCATTTCAAACGAATTTTCTATCAATAGTTGAGCTATAATTTCATCGCTAAAAGGTAGAAAAAGAGGTCAGAATATCTGAACATATTTTTAGCTATATTATTTTTTCGTTTGACATAATCAAATAAATCCTGTAAAGTCCGAGACTATCTAACAGTACAAGATTTCTGCTAGCAAACATCAACTAGTTCGACTGACCGCTGAACTATCTGTAGACCATAGTAAAAAGAACAAAAATGCAACTATCTCACCTTGTCTCAATGCCGAACGTGAACAGTAGTAACCCTTGGATGGAAAACATAATGAAATGGAATACCAGAACCACCCAACAATTTCTATTGGAACGAACCGTAAAAAGTGTCAGCCGTTGTCTGGCAAGGCTGCGAGTTGACAAACTGCTCTACCGCTACACCGCAGCGTTGCTCTGCCCGCTGTACCCTGTGGAATACTGCATAAATAATTGGTCCCTGACACTGACTCACAAAATTCCTACCGTAGATTAAAAGGTAAAGAGAACCTCGGTGGTATTTTCTCGGTTTTGCTAGCATTAGTGACGATGCGATGGGAGGAATTATTCAAATGCGAATGAAGTTAGAATGCAGTGCCTTTTCTTGCGGTCTTCCTTGGTTGGGAAACAAACGAGCCCTTGGCCTTGCCGTTTCTTAGACTTGCAGGCGAAGCAACCTAAAAGCCTAGAACTAAACCGAATGCAAATTAACTTTTTAATGTACGTTAAATAGGGTTGAGGGAAACTGGGCAAAATGCGATGGTACCATCTTTAATTTAAAAAAATTAAATTTGAAACCGTGAGCAATTTTTCGTTTTTATTGTATTTGTTTTGGAATTGTGTTCAGTAAGAACTTCTCAAAATTTGAGCTTTTAGTGACTATATCAAGTCATCAAAATTAATAAATTTATGAATTAATTTTAGGCACCTACGGCAAGAAAATTTTGGCTAAGGGCCAGGATCGGTACCAACGGCTTCATTTTTTTTTAGCTTAGGAAATACCCACATCTCGACTGAGACTTAGCCTAAACCCACTGGGGTGAGAAATTATATTTATATCAATCACAAAACCAGACACAGACATCAACTAGCTTACTTTCCACGAGGTACCCGATCGGAAAGTTTTGTAATCTGCATTTATGTGCCAATCACTCTCAAATTAAATTCGTGCGCTCAAATTACAACTGAAGCTAGCTTTAAAATGTTTGTGTGTGCACTGATTGGGTTTTGAGCACGCATATATGACTATCAATTGGCTGAAAACGGCTCATGCAAATACAATTAGGTTAAAATGCAGCCATGCCTGGCAGTCATTGTATTACGTGCATGCCTGATCAGGTTAAATTAGATGGGGATCGATTTATAATTAATATGTGGTGACGCTTTCCACGAATTATCAATTGGATTTCAGTATATTATGACGGTTGCATGATGGTTCCAAATGTTTTTGATTGTTCAACTTTGATCGAACTAAATTTGCACTTTAAATTCAGCGTACTTTAATCACACGTTGCTTAATTACAAATATTCAACTTTGCCTATATCTCGACACACATATGATTACGGCCTAAAAGCCAACTGTCATAATTACATGCCAATCACAGATGTTGGTAGTAAACGAGAGAGAAAAGTTTTCTCTTTCATAAGCTGTTGTGAACTGTGTTCAGCTAGTAACGGTTTGTCCGGAATTTCCATTGAAAGTGGATTTTGACAGTTGGCTTTTAGGCCGTAATCATATGTTTGTCGAGATATGTACATAAAAATTGGGAAAAGATCTCATCCGTTCTCCTATTTATTTGAACCTCTTTATTCATCCTACCTATTTGAATTAATTCGTTAAAAAAAGCGTCTTGTGTCTATGTTCAACGTTAGGTTCACTCTAGCTAGTCGGCAGAATAATAAATGGAATAACGTGGGGCATAGAGTAGCGATATGAATAATGGAACATCTACCCTATCTGATTATTTTCACTGTCCGATGCATGATACGGAAGTCGATCATAACTAAATTACCGGTCCCTTCCGATGTTTAGCAAGTCTACCCAGCGAATGTTCAAAGGACTCATATAACTCCGAGAAGGACACAACTAGCTAATGACTAAACGCAAGTGAATGAAGAACCAACCAGATACTTGCTGTTGGCAGCAGTCCACCGGCTGTGAAAGTACCTAAAACATTTAATTATTTGCAGTACATAGAGAGAGATAAATTACTGTCCCTGAGCTGCAGAAGAGCACGGGACACAAAACGAACGTACGTCGTCCTTGGTGATGCTGAGAGATATGGACAGACAAATAACATCGCACATAGCACGTGCAGAATATTTTGGTTCTGGTTCGTGGATTAGTTGAACCATGCCTAACAGAAATTGTACGTTTTTCCCTTCATCCATCCCCCGTCCATCAACTGCGTATCCGTATCCGGCGATATTCGTGGTACATAGCTGCGACTGATGAAAGTGAAGAGATGATACTTCATTACGCTAACCACCACTTGTTTGGATGCGGTTTTTACCTTCTGGCATTGTTGGAAAATTTACAACCATACTCATATCCTTAGAATCCGTTCACTTTCCGTGTTTCCTGCCGTGTTGTGTTTATGCTAGCGTGAATTCGCTGGAAGGCTCCTGTAACCTTAATACGACGCACTGTATTAGACAGTCAGTGGTGGGGGAAATTATGATAATATCATCATCAGATTTTGGTGTTTAAGGATTTGGTACTGTCTATATTTGCCGTGTAAACAAATTTTGGAATGGCGAAAATTTTCCACGCACGTTGCCGCGAAACCAATTCGAAATGTCAACTGCAACTTGTGCAAAGAAAACCAGGATTTTTTGTTGATAATCGAAGTAAATATTTAAACTAAATGGTATTTTGTTAAAAACTCCTTATTACAGTTTCTTTTCCTATAAACAGCAATTCAATAGCATCGAAAGAGTAGTATAAATTACTATACTCTATGGATTTTCATAAACTTTCTAAATATTCATTTCACGCCTTCCGCAGTGTTCGGATGTGCAACAGTTTGCTCTAGTCAAACATTCAAATATTCTCCATCGACGAACAAAAGCTTAGTGTGCTTCCCTTATTATCTCAAACACAATATGTAGCGTGTGCATGATAAATGAACCACAGCAGTGCAAAGTGGTGCATATAGAGATAAGTACCCGTATTTGATTCGATTTATATTCTCTTCTTTAATCCTTTTACCAAACTTCACATGTAGACAAAAAGATCATCCTCCTGAAACCGTCATAGACGACGTAGTCATGAATGATGACAATATACCTGTAGTTCAAACTAATCATCCATCGAATTGAACTGGAACATCAACCGTTTTTTTATCGACCCAAAGCAAAGCCTCTCAAGATGTTAACATGCTTCGTGTTATTCGGGACGTGAAGACAAACTATTCAGGCAGTGACTGGAATTCGTAAAGTCAAGCCTAGGCGAAGTGAATATTTTGTCTATATCCCTGCGCGCGATGTGGAAGTGGATGGTGCAGTTAGTGAAACGGATCTCACATGCGGAGCCCTCTTTAGGGGTGGGATAGATTTAAAAACCCCTTACTTCATTCATTTTGGATTGCAGGTAAATGCCTTTAGCCGTTATGAAAGATGGTAAAATAGGGATGTCTGATTTTTTAGAGCAATCGATTGATCAATAATCGAATCATGTTTTCGTGCTAATTGAAAAGTTCAATGAATCGATCACATTTAATCGATTATTTGATTATCTGTGCTAGTATGTAAAATTCGGTTTTCCTTACACCACCAATAAACCTATGAAAATAACAGTGACGATATTAAGCCTTCGTTCTGATGCTCCCAGCACGACACAATCATCAAGAAACAGTTATTTTAATCGTTTGGGCATTGTCCGAGGGATAGAAGAAAATGATTTTTAGTTTTGCCGTGGTAAACAATCGAGATGAGCGAGTCACATAAGCAAGAAATGGAGCTCTGGTAAAATACGGTGGCTATTGACTTCCGACCTTTTCGTATATGATTGAGCATTCGCTGTGTGAAACACTTATAAAGCTTACGTTCACAGAAGTCGCCTTTATCCAGTTCCATCATGCCAGATATACTGTATTGATAACGTTCATTAATTTGACCCAGCCAAAAAAAATTCATTTTAAATATCAACCTAAATCACGAGGTTGTACACACAGCAATTCTTTCGCCGAAAGACAGCAATTTTTTACTGAATGTTCATCAGCTGAAAAGTTCAGCAATCCAAGATGCCGAAAGTTGAGCAATTTGAATTGCGTCAATTTGACAAATTCATTTGGCTGAAAATCAGCAATTGAAATTGTCAAATTGACAGCCCGATTACCGCATTCTCAGGGCTGGATTACTGTGAATCTGGAAATTGGAAGTAATTCTGACAAAGGGGACAAATTCTAAATACTGATTTTTCGGTATCTTTGAGTGCTTAACAGATAATTTGGCAAAAAATTTGCTGAAATCGACGACCAAATTTGGTGTGTATGTAACAGTGTAAACAGCAAGATATTTGTTTATACGGATAATGAGAGAATCGAGGAATGGCTTCATGATTTGGCATCGCGTACTTGCTACGTGGCTTTAAAAAAAATCATATTGCAGTACTGGGAAGTGGGATCCATTACGGAGGATACTTTAATACCACGTTCACACTACTAGTTAAAACGTGTTTTAACGCTATCTTGATGACATTTTTCTTGTTGCTAATTGTTATAACATGTTTTAATTCTGTAGTGTGAACATTAGAGTGATAGGAAAAAAATGACCCCTATCGGCCCACCCCTGAGTCGATTTCTAGTCCCACCAGGAGAACTTGTTCCAAATTTGAAGCAAATCAGACAAGTCTAGCTTCCGGACCAACGTGCCTGAAGTTTGTATGAGATTTTTCAACAATTTTACTTGGAGAAAAGCCACTAGCTCATATTTTCGCCGCTAGGTGGCACTGTATGCATCGTATTATCACTGTAAGTGAAAATAAGAAAGATAATTTAATTGTCTACAACTTTGTCGAAGACTGCTAGTGAATCCGGCTTTGTTAAAAGAAGTTATTAAACTTTTAGCGAAGTGATGTCTGAGTCAGTTTTCCATAGGGTGCATGGTTGTGCATCAGTACTCGATTCGCACGAACTAATCATTTTTGTGAAATAACCGTTAGATTTAGCTTCAGAAGAATTGTAGTAAATAATAGGAGTCATGTTTTGGTTAGAAAATTTTAGTTCCTTATTGTACCGCATAGAGGGCGGCAACACTAACTTTTCAACGGGGAGAGATAGAAATTAGGCGTCAAAGTTGTAGAACATGCATTTTGCAATAATTCTCCCGAACATCTCGATATTCTATCTCACTTCTATGAAAAGTTAGTGTTAGCGCCCTCTATGCGGTCACAGTTGGAACTAAAATTTTCCAACCAAAACATAACTCGTATTATGTGGTATAATTCTTCTGAACATACTATTGAGCTAAACCTAACAGTTATTTCACCAAAATGTATAGTTTGTGGGAATCGAGTACTGATACACAACCTTGAACTGCTAGGCCCCATGGAAAACTGACTCAGACATCACTTCGTTAAAAATTTAATAACTTCTTTTAACAAAGCCGGATTGACTAGCAGTCTTCAACAAAGTGCAAATAAGAAAGACAATTAAATTATCTTTCTTATTTGCACTTACAGTGATAATACGATGCATACAGTGCCACCCAGCGGCAAAAATGCGAGTTAGTGGGTTTTCTCCATGTAAATTGTCGAAAAATCTCATACAAACTTCAGGCACGTTGGTCCGGTAGCTAGACTTGTCCGATTTGCTTCAAATTTGGTGCAAGAGCTCCTGGTGGGACTTGGAATCGACTCAGGTATGGGCCGATTGAGTTTTCAAAAATTCATTATTTTTCTGGGCAGTCTAGTGAACATGGTATCTTCTTACTAGTTATTCATAATAGTGTTTTCGTCGCAACTAGAGGGCCCCGTCATAAGACCACTTGGGGCCCCGGGCACTATTAAACGAACTGGCTCCTATATCTGAGCAGACGTAAACAAATTAATAGTAACATTCGATGAATATGAATAAGCATCTTTTTTCCTTTTTTATTTCGACTATGTTAGTCACATTTTCTTTTTTACATTTTAACGACATTCAATTAGCTAGAGATTACTGGGTAGGGAAAGTTATGAAACTTAGAGCCATAGTACTCAAGTGAGAGCAAGGATGTGAAGTAAACAGATCGGAAAACTAGAAGTGGCAGGGTCATTAGAACAGGCTTAATATCGTAAGGGCTTAATCTTTGTCTTCTTTTAATGAGGGTCGAGCTTAGGCAGAATAACTACGAATCACCCGAGTTCACTAACGTGTCTTGATAAAGGTAGACGTGTCTATCTTTACCGTGACAACCGAAATTAACCCTCATTAACAGAAGACAAAGATTAAGCCCGTACGATATTAAGCCTGTTCTAATGACCCTGCCACTTCTAGTTTTCCGATCTGTTTACTTCACATCCTTGCTCTCACTTGAGTACTATGGCTCTAAGTTTCATAACTTTCCCTACCCAGTAATCTCTAGCTAATTGAATGTCGTTAAAATGTAAAAAAATGAATAAGCAACATATCACAGAGTTGGAATCAGCATATCGTATTTAACTTCAAGGGTTAATAAAGTAGGGAAGATTTACTGTAAATTCACCATTCGAACTATCTTGTTCATGCAAAGAATTTTTAGTACTTCATGAAGAGTTTAAGGGGAGGTTCTCATTTTCAAAAATTTGATTTTTTCTTTGCATTTTTGAAAGGTTTTTTTTGTGCGGGGTTGGGAATCGAACCCAGGTGGGCTGCGTACAAGGCAATCGATTTACCAACTACGCTGTGTTTGTTTCTTTTTTGAATTGTATAAATGTCCACTATATTGTAAATTAGTTATGAAATTTGCACTTCAACTGGCGATGGATTATCCGGATAATCCTGCGCTAAGCCCTGTCACTAAGTTAGTGTCGGATTCTGATGGGACTAACCCGTAACGCAAATTCCATATTTAATTTTGTTATATCGTCGCTGTTGTGCTATCTTATAACAAGCGCCATTTTGCACATTTCGAGAAAAACGATTTTTTAAGTTTGAGATTGAATATCATGAAACTTATAAACGGTAGAAACAATTCAGAGAAGATAATTGATGCTTCTACCTATTCTGTACTAATCTCTCAAATATTACGAAGATCGGTTGACTATGTTGCGAGTTTTCACTAAAAATGTAAACAAAAGTCGCACTCACACGTGTCATAGGTGTGTATTGATGACAAAATTTGTATGACGTGTCATTATCGTGCATGGAAAATTTTCCAAAGAAAAAAAATCACCAATTATGAACTTTTATTCATACCTTTGGCTTCATTTGGTCTATAAACAATCGGTTAGATGCATTTTGAAGGAAATGAGTCAGGGAATCTAGAAAAAATAGTTATTTTTAGTTACAGTGTTGCCAAATAGGCAATATTTCCAGTTTAAAGCTAAAACTGCGTTTTTCTCCCAATACATGTGGTTTTCTTTTGAAAATTATTATGCCATTGTGCTCCTACGACATTTTCACATATAAAAGCAACTAAAATTTTATTATAACTTGAGCCAATCCCAAGATATAATGATTTGAAGCAAAAAACTCACAATTTCTAATCACTTTTCTCGCTATATTTCACCAACCAAGCAAAATTTCAAAATTCTGGAAACGCCATCTTGTAGAGATTCGTTAGACGAGTAATGTGGCATATCTAACTCTGTTTACCCCAAAATGGCGTTTGTCATAAGATAGCACAACAGCGACGATATGTTTTGTTCCCTTAACGCGCAAATGTCGGTTTTTAGTAAAGCCTTAAGTTGAAAAAAGGCCCAAAAATCGATCTCAAAGTATGAGGTCCTACCATTTCATCAAATTTGAAGTTTTTTACCCGTTCTTAGGTCATTCCTCCAAAAAATTTTAATTGCAAAATTCGCCGTCTTGTAGTCAAATCGAATTGTAAGTGCTATGATTAATGTGTAAATCCGAATACTATGTCCTGTCAGTAATATGAAAAGTTTTGAAAATCATGCCAAAAAGAGGTTTTTGTAAAAACGTGTGGTAACTTGATCCTCCGTCTACTAGGGCTAAAGAAACAAAGCACACTATGACCTATGGATACGAAAGTTCAGCTAACCACCTATCCTGACAAATTAATTAATAAGACTACCTTTTTAGATGCACGACAAACTTTAACTACAGTAGAAAGTCAAGACAAGTATTTGCGGTAAATCAGTGCTGTTTAACTGGCTTTTCTAAACTTCAATAGCTTATACCATGAAAAAATTCACGGAAAAAAATATTTTTTTTTTTATTCAAATCGTTTATTTGATAAGGCACGTTGCGTTAGCTTAAAGGTGCCAATTTTGTTTTGTTTTACATTTTAAATTGCTTAAAACTAGGGGATTACATATTGATTTTTTTAAAAATGAAACTAATGCGATTTTATAGCTATCTTATATATCAACACAAGGGGATAATATTGTTTTCGTAAGATTAGGGGGGTCATTTAGTTTTTGTGGCAATATGGTTTGACATTTTTATCAGTGAGATTATTGGAGCAAATAATGTTTAATTAAGGGGGACAATTTTTTACGACTAACTTAAAACTAGGAATAACTAGAGGGCATGATTGAATTTTGTAAAGATTCGTAATTATAGTTATTTTTGTGGGTAGTAGAGTTGGGCAATTTCAACGAGATTATATAATATAATAGTTAAAACTAGAAGAGACAAGAAGAGCTAAATGCTTCGTGATGATATTGGGGGGGGGGGGGGTAGGGGTGTTACTTCTGGGTATAAGAGTCAGGGGAGGAAGGGTAGACAAAGATGGCAGGGAGAGAAAATTATTTCAGTTTCAGGCATCGTGAGATCAACGGATGGATTACAAACTCGGGTGGCCTTCATCAGGGGAATCATGTACTGGGACGCCGGGTGGTCCTCCTCAAGATGGCAGGGGTTTTTCCAGACGATTTCGTAGTACGGCTCAGATGTGGATCGGCTACATTTCGAGTTAAGCGTGTTATGTTCGTGCCGTAGGTCCCGTGTTTGTTGGCTCATTCGATACAGATGGTTTGATACAGGTGGAAGAGCGTTCTGAGAATGATAAGGAGATAACAAGGGGCAGTTAGACTTGTATATTGATGGTTTTCACAAAGGTGTATATAAGGGACATATAGAGAACATCGCGGCTTGCCAGCACATCTCGAACCGGGACGTTGGTTGGTCTTCCTCGGGCCCGCAGGGTATCCATTAGCCGAGACCTAGCGGAACTGTACTCGGTGCACGCCCAGACAATGTGCTCGATGTCGTGATAGCCGTCGCCACAAGCGCAGATACCACTATCCACGAGCCCAATACGCCGGAGATGTGCATCCAGCGTGTAATGGTTTGCCATGAGTCGGGACATCACACGAATGAAGTCACGACCCACATCCATCCCCTTGAACCAAGGTTTCGTCGATACCTTAGGGATTATCGAATGTAGCCACCTTCCCAGCTCTCCACTGCTCCACGAAGTTTGCCAACTTTCGAGGGTTCTCTGATGAGTAATACTGAAAAATTCGCTGAAGCAAATTGGTCTTTCGTAAACGTCTCCTTCTAAGGCACCCACCTTAGCTAAGGAGTCTGCCTTCTCATTGCCCGGAATGGAGCAATGAGAAGGGACCCATACCAAGGTAATCTGGAAAGAGTTGTCAGATAAAGCACTCAGTAGCTCCCGTATTTTCCCCAAAAAATACGAGGAGTGCTTGCCTTGTTTCATCGAGCGAACGGAAAAAAATATTGTAGATCAATTGATAGTGCCAGGTACTTTATCAAAATGATGCTTTTCTCTTTCTATACATTTTGAAGATGTTTGAGATAACTAATGATAGGGATCAAGACTACCCAGTGCTACAGGGCTCAAAGATACCTGTTGTATGAGTTGAACAAAATTTAAATTTTTTTTGTGTGTGTTGTGAAACTTTTTATTCGAAAAACGTGTGTTTCTAGACAAAAGCCTTTAGAAACTAATCGTACTTGAAAATATTTATAGATAATTAGTTCGACTATCTCATACAACCGTTCAAAAAATTTGTAAATAAATCTTGGAGATGGATTTAAACACATATTTTCTGAAATATTACACAACTTTTCCAAACCAAATATAATACATCAGATTTGTTTTTTAAACATCATAACGGGGGTGGGCGTAGCGTAGTTGTTAAATCGATTGCCTTGTACGCAGCGCACCTGGGATCGAGTCCCGACCCCGCACATAGGGTTAGAAATTTTTCATAAGAGATTTTTCTAATCCGAAGAGGCGAATGACCTTAAGGTTGAAACCTCTATAATCGAAATATAAGAAAACGTCATAAACGAGCAAATATTTCATTTTCTTTTATATTGTGATAACTTTATGCGTATAGATTATGAGATATGGCCAGGGAATCAAATATCCCCAAGGATATTTGATTCCCTGGCCACTCTCCCCTATAATTGTGTCAATATGACATCATCTATTATATATGCTGTTTTTCGTTAGGTAGGGTAGACGAGCCCTTATTCATCTCGTTAGTCAGGATGTCACACTATTTCGTTGATAACTCGACTTAGAATGACTGGATTGTGCCTAAATAGGTATCATCATCTTAGCTTCGTTCCTAAGAAGCAGTGCAGTTAAAATGTTTGCCTGGAAAATTTACAATGCCATTTAAGCTAATGCGTTGAACAGAGATAGCAGACACTGCACTAACTAATGTGTTCAAATGGGTGGAACAAATAGAGGAGCTAAGATGAATTAGGGCGCAGTAACGCTGCCTGCCTTTCGTTGTGTTCTCTAGGTTCGATTTTAATCGGGCGGAGAGATCAACGCGTTACATCACTGAGTTGAAATCAGCATATCGTATCTTACTTCAAGGGTTCCAAAATGGGACATTTGGTAATGGCAATTGAAAAGATAAGAAAACAATTGAAGGCTGGAAATATACATTGCGTTTCTCTTAATAGAATTCGTATACTCATTTGAAATAAAAACTGATATTTTTCACGAAAAATGCGAAGTGTTTATCAGGCCATTCTTATGGCGTACTGAATGTCAGTTCGATTACCAATGAGTTGGACAAAAAGATGGAAAAACTCGGTTCTATTTCTGAATCGCCAACTGCTGTTCCAAAACACAAATGAACATCGAATTAGAGAACGAGACAGAGAAACTGATCAAGTCTTTCAATTATGCTCTTGAGAGTAGAAGTTGGAAGATTTGAAAAGTTGTTATAATGAAAATATTTCGCGTGAATCTGACGAAAATCCAAGAAAAAATGAGAAGTACAATGCTGTTTAACGACACCCGGTAAACTAAAATTGTAAGTAATGGGGATGCGTGATCGTTATTCCGCGGATGTCTTCACTTATTTATTGAAAAGCCAAAATGAGAGTATTCCGGGTGGCTGTGGTCCACTATAAAGTTGATAGCAGTTGATATGTTTCTCCTAACAAAACTAGTCTAGAGGCAGTGTGGCATCCGGCAGGTTGAAGTTTCTCAACCATGAATTGATCCACTGGGTTCCTGCTCCCATGGTCCATGATTTTATGGTCCCGGTGAAGAGTTTACGGTTGCTACTGAAAGGCTCTGGACTAGACGGCGAAGAAGCGATTGTTCTTGGTAATCGGCAACCTGCGTTCCCGATCAACTTAAAGTACAAAGCCCGATTTATTCGGGAACAGGTTAGTACCTCTCCAAGCATTTTAAACGTGTTGGTCGGTGTTACCTTTGGTGTTTTCTCCTTTTCGCGAGCTCAATTCGGATATCTAGCTCAGTTGTTCATCCAATCACCGGGATCGATCGAAAGCCTATTTTACACAACCATTTCACCATGCTGCAGTCTGCATGCAAATTCTAAACACTTGAGGAAACCAAATGCTGTGGCAGATAACCCAATACTTTCAAGGCACGAATTTATTGGGAGCAGGTTAGTACCTCTCCAAAACAGTAATCGTATCCAAAGGGTGCTTCTTGTGGATTTTGTTATTTCTCGGTATTGCGTCTGTTGCCGTTGGTGCTGGTGCTCCGCGCCAAGCAAACACGGCTGCGAAATTTGATGACGTCATTCAACGTAATCTACGCATGCATGGAGCATTATGAAGACACCAGGCATTGCAGTGAGCTGGCTTCGCGGTTGGAGAAGTTAGAGCTACTGTGGGAGAAGATAGAGGAAGCTATGACGGAGACGGAATTAGCCGACAGTGAGGAAGGGACGGCAGGAGAGAGGTACGTTAAGGAACGAGTGGACTTCCAGAATAAACTCTTTATCCTTAAGGGATTCTTGGTCTCTAAAATTCGGGATAGCCCCGAGCATAACTGTGCCCTGCAAACAGTCCACTTTTATACCCCCGCACCCGCATGATAAGTCATGCGTCATGATAAGTCATGATTAGTCTTCCCAAGTTTTCTGGCAACGTGGAGGAGTGGTTGTCTTTTCGGGATTTATTCATCTCATTGATACATTTCTCGGCAGACTTGCCGGACATCGAAAAATACCATTATCTTAGAAGTCAGTTGGAAGGAGAGGCGTTAGCAGTAATATCGTCATTACCACTTACGGAGGCTGACTACACTGTGGCTTGGGAATTACTGGTCAAACGGTACTCGAACAGTAAGTGTCTTAAGAAGAAGCTGGTACAGAATCTGTTCGATTGTGCAGTCATGCGGAAAGAGTCAGCAGTGGAACTGCACAAATTGGTTGAAAGTTTCGAGAAGGCTACCAACGTCCTAGATCAGGTGGTGCAGCCAGGCGATCACAAGGATCTACTGCTGATTCATCTGATGTGTTCAAGGCTGGATGATAAAACGCGTCGAAGTTGGGAAGAACATGTGTCGACTTTGGAGGAGGAAGGCTTCAAGGATTTGATGGAGCTTTTGCTTCGACGCATCAGGGTGTTGGATTCTTTAGCAAGTAGGCAATCGGATACCCAACCCCCAATGGTTAAAAAGGTTTATCCATTTAAGGTCGCTAGCCATGGAGCGGTCTAATCGCTCTTTTCACATGTCCAGTTTTCGCATCCACTTTTGACTTGTCCAGTTTTCGGTAAATTGGCCGTCACCGAAAGGGAAAAACTGCTGCGGCAACATTCGTTGTGTAGGAACTGTTTCCGGAAAGGGCATCAGGCGAAGGAATGTTCATCCAAGTTTTTGTGTCGACGATGTAGGGAACGGCACCATACCTTGGTTTGCTACAAGGAGGAGAAACCCAATGCTCAGCACACAAATGGGACTGAAAATCAATCCAAGTGCCGTGGAAGGCACATCGGTTAGCAGTAATATCGGGCGGTCGGGTTCGAAAGTACTTCTAGCTACAGCGGTAGTTCGCGTGGTCGACGATTATGGGCACGGATCGGAATGCAATATTATTTCCATCCAACTTTCGCAGAAACTGCGTGTCAAGAGAACTAGGGCAGATATGCAAATAACAGGTATTGGACAGGTTCCAACGAAGACCAAGGAGAAAGTTCGAGCAAATGTCAAGTCGAGGTTAACAGACTATTCCGAGACCTTGGAGTTTTATGTACTGACTAAAGCGACCGATGATTTGCCTACATCAGCCATCACTTTCAACAACTTGGATTTACCTGCTGGAATTCAATTAGCAGACCCGGAGTTTTTCAAAACTCACATCATCGATTTGCTTCTTGGTGGGGAGTTCTTTTTTGATTTCTTCTCGACGAAACAACAAATTGCCCTTGGTGAACATATGCCTTCACTCGTTGATTCGGTATACGGATGGTTGATGACTGGTCGGTGTGGGTTGAGTCAAGGTGGGGCACTAACGGTTTGTCAGCATGCGGCAGTTTCAGAGGCGATCGAAGAGCTCATGAACAAATTTTGGGAGTTTGAGGAGTGGCATCTTTGCTCGAACTATTCGGTTGAGGAAACCAGGTGCGAAGAATATTTCTCTAAGACAGTAAAGCGAACGGAGGACGGTCGATATTTGGTTGGTTTACCAAAATCTCAGGATGGCTTGGCTAAACTGGGCGAGTCAAGATCTACTGCTTTCCGACGTCTGATGCTGCTCGAAAGGCGACTGGCGCGAGATGAAGCGTTAAAGAAAGAGTACCATACGTTTATCTCCGATTACAAGGATCGTGGACATTTGAGGAAGGTTGCTGAAGAACATCTCGGGGCTATTACTAGCTATTATTTTCCGCATCACCCGGTAATAAAGGATTCAAGTACAACAACCCGCGTCAGAGTGGTTTTTGACGCATCCAGCAAATCGTCCATAGGAGTGGCTCTGAATGACGTACTTCTGAATGGGCCAGTTATTCAGGATGATTTGCGCACAATTATCATGCGAAGTCGACAGTATCCAATTATTCTAATCGCAGATGTTGAGAATACGTTTCGGAAAATTTTGATGGATCCCGAAGATTTGTCGTTACAAAGGATTCTTTGGCGCTTTTCACCAGACCAACTGGTGGAAACATACGAATTGTTGACCGTTACTTACGGTACGAAACCAGCTCCCTTCTTGGCCACCAGAACATTGAAGCAGTTGTCTATCGACGAAGCGACCACCTTTCCTCTGGCGACTGAACGGATTGCTACGGACGTCTACATGGATGATATTATCAGTGGAGCGAACGACGTGGAGGAAGCAAAGATCATCCGAAGGGAACTTGATGGATTGCTGCGAACAGGAGAATTTCGGTTACGCAAATGGGTTTCGAACAATGAAGACGCTCTAGTAGGAGTCGCTGAAGATAATCTGGCTCTTCCTTTCGAGAACGATGTCGATTTTGATTCCGAACGAACGGTGAAAACGTTGGGGTTGATTTAAGAGCCTCGTACGGATACATTCAGGTTTAAGATCTAATTCGAGGAGGTTCAGGCGATTGCGCTAACTAAACGGAAGGTGCTTTCCTGTATCGCGAAGATCTTTGATCCATTGGGGCTAGTCGGACCCGTCGTAACGAAGGCAAAGATGTTTATGCAGCAAATTTGGGAGCTTAAGAATACAGCACAGAAGGTATTAGGCTGGGACGATAATCTGCCGTCATCGTTAGTAGATTCTTGGACGGATTTCTATGTGCAATTCCCCAATTTGGATGAAATTCGTATTCCTCGATTGGTTGCCTGTCCCACTGCGATTTCGTTTCAACTACATTCATTTCGGATGCATCGGAAAGGGCGTACGGTGCCTGCATTTATTTACGTTCTGAAGACAGCAAGGGACAAGTCCTGGCGTCGCTCATCTCGTCCAATTCTCGAGTTGCACCACTCAAGCGTCAGACGATTCCCCGGTTAGAGCTGTGTGGAGCACAACTGGCGGTAGAACTGCTTCAGAAGGTGACGAAGTCTCTCAACCCGACATGTGAATCGTTTTTTTTGGACGGATTCCAAAACGGTTCTACAATGGCTCGCACAGATTCGGTAGCTGGACGACGTTTGTAGCACATCGCGTCTCATTCATTCAACACTCTACCCAGAACTGTCATTGGAGACATGTACCAGGGATTCAGAACCCAGCGAATCAGCTCTCCCATGGGTTGGATCCGGGCCAAATTATTGTAGATTTAGCATGGTGGGATGGTCCATTATGGCTGGTCGAAGATTGGAATTCATGGCCAACGCAATCAGAAACTCTACCAGAATCAGATACACATAAACTGGAGAGAAGAAAAACTGTCGTAGCTGTGGTAGTTTCTGTGAAAACGTTCAACGATTGATATTTTGAACAGTTTTCTGAATATACAAATCTCATTCGTGGCACAGCATATTGGTGGAGATTTTTGAAAAAAACCTTTGCACGAGAGCAGAGAAAAGATTACGGTCTGTGCCACTTACCACCCAGGAACTAAGCGAAGCGTTCAGCTGGTCCAGCAGGAGGCCTTTCCAAGGAGTTCAAGGCACTTTTCACAAACGAACCGGTTCACCGAGGATCCAAACTTCGCTGGTTCAACCCAGTGTTTATCAAGGAGGGAATCATTTGAAATGGAGGTAGATTGGCGAATTCCAACATTCCCGAAGAAACTAAACATCCTAAGGTCATTCCAGGAAATCATAAAGTCTCCAAGCTCCTCGCTAGCAGCTATCACAAAACTCTCTTGCATGCGGGTCCCCAACTTCTGTTGAACTCTATTCGATTGCGTTTTAGGCCACTTGGAGGGCGAAATCTATGCCGTTTAACAACTCATCGTTGCCTAATGTGTTACCGAGCTAAACCGAAACTTCAACAACCACCTGCACCAAGAATCACCGCAGCTCGTCCATTCACTACCACAGGGGTCGATTATTTTGGTCCTGTATATATTCGCCAAGGCTACCGGAAGGGATCAACGAAGGCTTACGTAGCGGTGTTTATCTGCTTCTGTACGAAGGCAGTACATTTAGAGCTGGTTTCCGACTTGTCTACTGCAAGGTTTATCCAAGCTCTACGAAGGTTTAAAGCACGGAGGGAAAAATGCTGGGACATTTATTCCAACAATGGAACCAACTTGGTCGGTGCACGCAACAGTATAGCAGAACTCCTTCGTAACTTACGAAACCGCAACCACCACGAAGCAATTCAGAAAGAGTGCAGCAACAATGGAATAACATGGCACTTTAACCCCCTGCCGCTCCTCACTTCAGCGGACTATATTTCCCTTGAAAAAAGCCAAAACCAGTGGCCGAAACGTCGAGCAGTATACAATACCCGTTCTATATTTTTATACTTTTAATAAACCTAGTTTTAAGCCGAAATATAATATTTAAGTTCAATAAAGTCGCGTGTGATAAATAAAGTGAACAAGTGCATGCTTTACCTGCCGTCGGTGCGGCATTTCGGAAAAGGAGAACCGGTATCACCATTTCATCCCATCCCATGTTAGCAGGCCGCTGGCAAACATTCAGGTGACCTTCAACCGACGTAACCCCCCAACAGTAGATATTTAGCAGACGACACATTTAAATGTTTAATAAATTTCTAAAGCATCGCAAATGTGGGTCAAATCCTATACAATTATAAATGCTAGTTACGTCAATGAAATGTATGCCTCATAAATCTTCAAATTAAATAGTTCAAGTTATTAATGGCTAGTCTATTTCCGACAGCTGTTACCGCCTTTCTACTCCATCCCATCAAGTTGTTATCGAATTTTACAAACCACTTGTAAAGTCAATCAACTAATTTTCATTCGTATCTATATACAACTATATTCTTCATTGAAATTTCTCCCATTCCGCTTCACTATTCATAACGCTTCCACCCACATACTAGGCACATTTGGCATGCAATTTTGATACCTTCCAGCAATTATATCGCAATCAAAAATTACTCACCCGTGGTAGTTTCAGTGTGCCACCGGAAATGTCGAACTGTGCTACGACGACGGTGAGCCAAATATCAATGCCATGGATATTTAATGACATATCGTACGGATCTACGGCAGAACGTGAGGATGGAGCGGAAATATCGGTCCCCTGAGTACTGAGTTCAACTGTCAACGAGATTGCGGGACAACCAAAAGTTTCGGCCGTAAAATCTGTGACGAGGGCTGGGAAAAAATGTTTTTTTTGCTCATGGCTTAAAGGGCGTTTGTCACTTGACCTAAATTTAGGGAAGATGAAATTATGCTATCCAGTGTGGGAAACTGCCTACAGGTATGGCAAGGCTTGTAATTTAAAGTGACAGTTTTGCATAAAAATTGCACAACAAAAATGATTGCTAGAATTTAGTTTTTTTTAAATTTCTGCGAGAATTACACTGAATAAAGCTCTGTTCTGTTTAGGCTTATCAATTTTAACCAGTTTCTTTTTCCATTTCAAACACCCATCCGTAAAACTTGGAACAATATTCCCTCTAACTTGCTTAGAAACCTTCAATCATAATTTTTTTCTCCTCGAATTGGTTTACTATCGTTTCAAGAGTTCTTCGATGTGCTGATTTTATGATGGCCGTTAATTTTGCTATAGGGTGAACTATAACTCTTAAGGAACGCATTTTTCAAACATGATGTCTTTACGTTAAATCTAGCCAAAGCAATGTAAACCCTGCATAATACTACAGGAAAGGCAAGTGCCACTATCAAAAAACTTTTATAGTATTGGTAGTTTTTAATACCAGAGGTGATGAATGAAGCGTTTATTTTATCTCATCCCAAAATGTTATGTACGATTATGTGTAAAAAAATTGGTTACATTCGTATGCATGGTACCTCTTCTCGGAACGAAAATGCATATATTCAAATTCAAACACCATATCGTGTAGGCATGAATCAAAATAACACCAATTTTCCGCGAAACTTTTCATGGCAATTCATTTTACAACAAATAAATAAATGTCCTTGTGACCTCGGTTAGGCGAAATGAAAAATCTCAACTACCGACCAGTTACGCTTCATCGGTGCCAATATTCGCACACTCAGCGAGATATAGTGAACATTTCTGCTATTCATATGTTCCGGCTGAAACCACTTACTCGTGGGAACTGAGAGGTGGGAAATAATATGCAATATAAATGAACATTCGTCGACGTTCACCTAGGGTCGAACGCACGGAATGTTTTCGGAAGAGAAAAATAATCAAACCTATTGCTATTTTGAAAATCAGTCGAATGAAACAGAAAAATTAAAAAATCAATTAAACTTCTTTAAGTATTTTTCCGTTTCCGCCTTTCTCATATAGAAAGCTTATAGATTTTCACGAACTTAGTCTCGAATGAAAGGTACAACCTTCACATCGGCTGCTATTGAATTTATTTATTGGTCGGACTTCCTGTTCCGGAGTTACGGGTTGTAGAGTGCGGTTACATAGCAAACATTACTTGGATTTGTGGCCAGACCCACTACTAATGATGATTAATCAAAGTAGCTTTGACCACATTGGTCACCTATGGTAGTCTTGAGGTCCCAGGGGAACTCGCCAAGTTCCTTAGCTAATGTCACACCTGTTTTCCAGCGAACTCTAAACCGATGTTTAACTTGATTTCAATTGAAAGATATAATACTCCCATCGACTTCAATTGAATTTCATTCAGTTCTGACTGTTGGTTCCGGAGTTGCAAATTTTTTAGCTGGATTTTTATGTAGAAAAGTATATCGAAACCAAGAAAAATTAGTAGTAGTTTTTCTTGGTTTTGATATTCTTTTCTGTATAAAAATTCAGTTTTCTATTGCGATTAGAGCTATGTTCACCTGTCCAAACATGTTAAGATACGTGTAAGGAATAACCTTTGGTGATATGTGGGTATGTTGGGCCTATTAAGTCATAGTGTAAGTGATCTTACTATGGAAACAGCAAAAACACCATTTTTGATTGGAGGCACCTCTAAATCATGTCCAAATCAAGCCATTTTTGGCGAATGTTTTTAAATTCACACCTAGAACAAAAATCTGCGCTAACCCATGCTATTTCAATTTTTTTTTTTCAAAATGTGGAAAAGTCTTGTGTATACATATGTGTGTGTATGTACGTATTTTCTCAACTCACTCATTTTTCTCAGAGATGGCTAAACCCAATCGCTCAAACTTAGTTTTAAACGAACGGGATAATGCTGCCATTAAATTGTTTGTTGATACGGTTCCGGACCGACGGGTTGAAAAGTGCAGCCACACAGCAAATTTCCATATAAACCTTCTCCATCAAGATGTCCAAAGGATATAATACATATTTAAATAGCTATAACATTACTTGGATTAGCGAGCCTAGATCACTAAAGACCTATCAAAGTAGCTTTAACCATATTAATCCACCTATGACGGTTCGTGATTCTTCCGGGTAACTTGTTAAGTCCCTGAGATAATATAACACCTATTTTCCAGTGAATTATTGAATGATTTTTACAAATTTGATTTCAAATGATAAATACAGTACTCCCATTGACTTCTATTAAATTTTGACTTTTGGTTCCGGAGTTACAGGTTGGTTACCACGGTTACATAGGATTTTTTTGTATAAACCTGTACAATCATAATATTTCGAAGGTTAAAAATACTTCAAAATGGATATCAAATTATTTCGAAATGTCTCAGCCAGGGACGGCCAAATAACGATTCTTAGAATATATTGCCACTATCCACATTTCCGACATCCCATATTCCTGAATTAATATCGCATGGGTTTTTCGGTGATGACTGAGTCCATTTTCATCAACCAGGCCACCCTTACATCCCCACTGCAAATATGTTAGTACGAAGACAACATTAAACTCATGCTGATTTATCTGATTGAATATTTTATTTTTTGTTTCTAGAGCTCTTGTAAATATGGGCCAAGTGCAATAAGAATGTACATTTACACCAAGTATATTGAGCATAACCCGCTATTGGATATATGAGAGAGGCATTGCACCATTAGGTGGATTAAAGCAGGTTGAAAATCCATTGAAATGGACATCAAATCATTTCGGTTTGCAGATCTAAATCAGTGATAGCCAAATAAGTAGTCTTTGAATACATTGTTCACTGTCGATAATCCTGGAAGTCCCGCGCACTGGGCATATTTCATTGGATTCCAAAATATGTTAATACGAAGACAACACTTAGCTCATGCTGATTTACCTACCTAAATATTTCATTTTTTTGTTCCAAGTGTGTCATCGTCGACATGTTGCTCTTCAGGTTCGTGGCAGTCGTGCGTTTGTAAATATTTGCCAAATGTAATGCACCACTAGGTCGATGAAAACCACTGGATGGATTTTTTTTATTACTTTTTAACTCGATATTTTGACACGTAGGGAGGCTCAAAAATTCAACATTTACAAATATAAAGGATGCCCCACATCAAATTGCTATAGAAATTTACCTAGTGGACCGATCGTTTTAAAACTACTTCAGTGAACCAGATTGCCAGAATGCCTGGCGCTGTTGAACGTAACGCCCAAGGTAGTTAAATTAAGGACGTTAGCTCGCTTCAATTTGTGTCATCAAAGTTGGCATCGATGGAAAATATTCGATTTCGTGAACTTGAAGATAGTCGATCAAAAAACGGTGTGCAAATTGTCAGGTAAACGTCGACGCACAGTGGGACGAGCCCGGACTTAAGTCCATATATCAAGGTTATGCGATATTCTCACTAGTATTTTTCTCGTATCAGCTGAGCCATCAGAGATATTTTCGCGAGATTTTAGGTGATTTGAACGCAAAATGAATTTTTGAAGGTCATAACTCAAGTGTTTTTTGCATTATTTGCCCATTGGAATTACATACGGTTATTTTCGTTTTTTAAAGAAACGGTAGATTTTATGTATTGCATTACTTCACCAAAATTATCCGTGTTATAAAATTACATCGTAAGATCGCCAAAAATAAGTCACTAGTTGGTTTAGTTAGTGTTTAGATAACTGTTTGTCACGAATTTTTATTGAATTCAAACTTCTAATACGATAACAACAACGACGCCCGTGAACCCCGCGATCACACTATACTCATTCGAAAGCTTTTAATTTTCTCTTTAAAATGAGTCTATGCTAGTTTTGCTAAAACTTGCGATAAGCAGTCAAAATTTAAAAAAACTGCGAATGGAGACGCATGATTATTACTCATATTAAATTTGAATAATCACTTTATAGCTAGAATAATGACATTAATACATGCACAACTTTCAAATAGTATTGAGAGCATAATATACAAAGGTTTTACTAGTGATCAAAAATAAGAAACCGAGTGGGAAGTATGATTTTTTAGGTGGTAAAGGTATTAGGAATGTTTAAAAACCAGTAAATATTTTCAACCATCTGAAATATGTCATAAAATGTTTCTGGAACTATTTTATGCTAACTTATGCAATAACTGTCGAATTGAGTGAACACAGTTGATTTCTAGTCATTTGGTGAGACTATTTTGATCCGAGTTTGCATAGCACTGATATAACTTAAAAGTATGCGATGGTCTCCATATAAAATAAGATCATTTTTAAATGAACCATATGCGCGAAAAAAGGGTTTTGGATTTATTTTTATTTAAGATACGAAATAAGCAATCCAAGTAACTAAAAACACACCTGCGAAAAAAATCTTGTTGATTAGTGAATGTAAATCAACATTCCACTAAAACGATCAAAATATTTGTTTTGAAAATGGAAGAAAATGTAGTTTTCATGTCAAGTAACCCACTAGTGAATTAAATGTTCCAAAATTAGTCGAACACAACTTATTTGATCCTTAAAAACAAAATAGTCTAAAGCCCCATAATGAGATGTCAATCAATTCGTTCCGATATCATTATTAAAGACAAAATATTTATTTTGAGTTACTCTAATAAGTAGTAAAGTTAATTTCTATTTTTATTACCAGAATAAGAATTCAGCGCACAAAAATTTCTTTAAAAAAAAATTGATCCTTCGCAACAAAATAATTATTTTTGAGCCACCCTAATGCATAATGAATTTTTTTACAAGTGTTAATACAAGTGTTAAAAATAACAATTTAGTATACGAAAATTATTATACATTTGCATTTTAAGGATGATTTCGAAAAAAAATATTTTTGAGACACCCTAATGAATAGTAAATGTTTATTTTTAAAATGTTTTAATATCAAAAACGAACTCAGCGTACCAAAATTACATAAAAACGTCCTATTTCAACCGATACGGCAAAGTTTGGACTTTAGTCCACCTTTTGTTCTAAGTCGTGCCACTGTGCGGCGGTGCCTTTGGAGTGGAAACCCATGTCGCATATCGTCGCTGTTGTGCTATCTTATGACAAGCGCCATTTTGCACATTTCGAGAAAAACGATTTTTAAAGTTTGGAATTGAATATCTTGAAACTTATAAATGGCAAAAACAATTCAAAGGATTAATCTCTCAAATATTACGAAGATTCTATGTTGCGAGATTTTACTGTAAATGTAAACAAAAGTCGCACTCACACGTGTCATAATTGTAAATGGAAATTTTTTTATGCAAATAAAGCATCAATTTTTAACTTTTACTGATATCTTCGGATCTGTTACGTCTAGAAACAATCGGTGAAATGCATTTTAAAAGAAATTGTCAAGGAATCTAGAAAGAGTAGTATTTTTTGGTTACAGTATTGCCAAATATGCAATATTTTTACATTAAAACTAAAACTGCATTTTTCTTTCAATACGTATACTTTTATTCTGAAAATTATTATTATGTGTTCTCAAGAAATGCGCGGATGCATTAATTTTACCGTTGACAACTCTATTCAACATTTCCTTCAGACAGTGTCGTTATCCTTCCAGCTGGAAAGATCAATTATGCTTCCTGTATTCAAAAAAGGAGATCGGCGAAATGTTCAAAATTACTGAGGAATTACATCGTTGTGTGCTTGCTCCAAAGTTTTTGAGATCATAATTAACGAGGCCAAAGGTACATTTCCCCTGGTCAACACGCATTCATCCCAAAAAGATCAACCTCCACGAATCTCGCTCAATTCGTATCATTCTGTCTACGTAATATGGACGCTGGTGCTCAGATTGACACTGTATATACCGACTTGAAATCAAATACTGAAATACTTCTGGAACGGTTGAAGTTATTAGGAGTGTCTCTTGATCAGATTCGTTGGCTCGAATCATATGTGAGAGATTGTACACTTGTAGTAAAAATTGGTTGTGTGTTTTCTGCCCCATTTTTGAACAACTCGGGTGTTCCTCAAGGAAGTAACTTGAGTCCAGTCTTTTTCACACTCTTTATCAATCATCTAGCCACTGTGTTACCACCGGGTTGTCGCATATTCTACGCTGATGGCGGTAAATTATACATGATCGTCAAGTGCATCAGGGTTTGCTCAGTTTTACAACAGGTCTTGGACACTTTCAATGACTGGTGCTCCTTAAACTTAAATTAGTATTCACAAGTGCAGTGTAATATCGTATCATCGCAAGCACAAGCCAATTTCATACGACTACTGTATTGGAGATCAGTATCTTGGGCGTGTACGACAAGTGTGTGACGTTGAAGTTTCTGCACTCACTTTCTGACCTCACTTCGACTATATAATTAACAAGGCAAACCGCCAGATGGGATTCATGTTTAAAATTTCGCATGAATTTAACGACCCTCTTTGTCTTCGATCACTGTATTGCGCATTGGTGCGGTCGATACTGGAATCTAAATCCATAATATGGTGTCCGTATCAAGCAACATGGACAGCAAGAGTTGAAGCAATTCAAAGAAAATTCGCTCGTTATGCATTAAGACGTCTTCCGTGGCAGGACCCTATTAATCTTCCGCCATACGAAGACCGCTGTAGATTATAAGGTCTACACACGCTTGAAACGAGTAGAAGAGTAGCAAAAGCTGTTTTCGTCGCCAAGATGCTTCTAGAAGAGTTAAATACGTCTGAATTATTGGGTCAACTCCACATCTACGCATCGGAACGTGTGCTCCGTCAACGAAGCTTTTTGCTGTTGGAACATAGCAACTCCTTATATGGTGGGTGGTCATGATCCCATTCGCTTCATGTCTGCCACTTTCAACGATGTGTTTGCGGATTTTGATTTCAACATGTCATCCACTACCTTCAAGAACCGCTGCAAAGTAATTTTCCGACTTGACAGTATTTACCGATGACATTTTAATCTGTATTTTCATTTGCGCCTTTCTTTTATATTTTTTACTTTTGTTTAATTTATTGTATTAGCCTGTCTTGTTACTTTTTTATTGTTAAGTTATTGTTTATTGTTAAGTTCTGTATTGTGTATTCGATTGAAAAGATGTGGAGTTTTTATGCCAATTTGAGAAGAGTTAATGTTTCACTCAAATTGGTTTTTCCCCATCCCCCCATATTCATTAAGACCAACTAGGTCAGATGATTAATAAATAAATAGATAAACTTACAGACAATGAAATGAAACTTATTAGTAAACTTTTGGCATATTTAGTTCCTTCGACTTCAATACCATAATCGTGCGCTCGCACCTTACGCTAAACTCCACTCATCAGCACTATGCTATATTTCACCCTAAGGAGGAAAATTTGGTAAAAACCAGTCTTTGTACAGGAGGGCACAAATCCTTATTTCATACTCTGTTGCGTTTTGGCTTCGCCTCATTAGAAACCGATACTAACTTATTGTCGGAATAGATTAGCGCCGGCTTGACGCAAATCCCTTGAAACACAAAGTGTTTTTTAGTTTTAAGGGATTTGGGTCAAGCCGGCGCTAATCTATTCCGAAAATAAGTTAGTGTCGGTTTCTGATGAGGCGAAGCCAAAACGCAACAGAGTATCCACTCATCAGGTCTTGTACAACATCTGGCTGCTTTCTGTACCGAAACCCACGTTTTCTTCATATCTTCGTCAGATTTGACCTGCTTGGGATACTTCCGTAGTGCCTGCTTCATAATTGCACAGTATTTTTCGATGGGTTCCGGTTCCGGTGCGTTGGGGGGTAGGGGGTGGGTAGGTTCACGTCTTTGGGTATGAAAGTGACGCCGTTGGCTTTGTACTGCTCCAGGACAACATTTGAATAGTGATACGAAACTAGATTCGGCCAGAAGATCGTAGGGCCTCCGTGTTGCTTCAACAGAGAAAGCAGACACTTCTGTAGATATTCCTTGAGGTAGATCTCACAGTTTATAGTGCCGGTAGTACCGAATGGTGCACTCCGTTTGCCACATGAGCAGATCACTTGCCAAATCATGTACTTATTGGCAACTTACTTACTTCCTCCGGAACATAAAACTTGTGCGGTGAAGAAGAGTAGCCCCAGAAGACCGCCTTGACGTAAATCTCATCATCCATTGATTAGCGAATGAGGCTTTGTCAGCATCTGGGTGTACAGTTTTCGCCCAGTAAAGTTCAGCCGGAAATGAACTGGAATTCCGGCTGGTTCCAGTTCGTATTCCGGCTCCAGTGACACAATCGATTCTAACTAGAATCGGTTGTGTCACTTGGGCCGGAATACGAGCTGGAATCAGCCGGAAATCCAGTCCGTTTCCGGCTGAGCTTAACTGGGCGGGCTCGGTATTTTTCTACCGTATTTTGCTGTTCGTCACGATTTGAACCCTTATGTACTTTCCACGTATGTAGTCTTTCCCGATCCTTGGCTCTCTAAATGAAAGTTTGGTAGTAACGTTTAATCACACGATTCACCGTTGACTGCACGATTCCGAGTTGTTTTTCGATGTCCCGATGAGAGAGTTGAGGATTTTCCAGTTGCTTGCGCAAAATCAATTTGCGACCTTGTTTTCGGGTGACGCCATTTTTTTCGAAGAGTTATAAAAATACATTGTAAACGATGCATTCTGAACTATGGGTTATTTTCGACAGTTGCTTTTTCCGTGATGCAATTTGTTGTGGGGCATTCTATATTAAAGTGTTTCTCTTACACAAAATGGTTTGATCCAACTCTTTTGTTTGTTAGAAATAAACTCATCAAAATATTGTTCAACTAATACTGAACTGCTAAAATTGTAGTATTAATTCTCTAGTATAACTAAGCGACCAAAAATAAAAGTCGCAAGGATAGAACATGCTTCGCAAAACCCGTTTCAAATATATTAGAATGTAAAAATCGGAAATAAATTTCAAGCATAAAAATCGGACAGAAATCTTTCAGCATAAGAATTGCTTAAAAAGTTCTCACCCGTAAAACTCGGCAAGGATGCGATTCCAGTATAAAAATCGTTTAAAAATAAATAAATCGCTCGTATGAGCATCCGTATATCTTGATGTTCAGTATTAAAAGACGACTAACATAAAATACTTTATAAGAATAGGATATATTTCTTCCGGTTTTTTTTACTGAAGGTATGTTTATCCGACTCTTACAAAGGAATGCACCAGTCCGATTTTTATTCTTTAGGTTTATATCTGGTTTTTATATTCCAATATATTTGAAACGGGTTTTACGAAGCATATTTTGTCATTGCGACTTTTATTTTCGGTCGCTCAACTGTAATATTTATTCTCATAAATTATCCTGAATTTTGACAAAATTTTGTGCAATAACGACGTTTTTTTGGAAACGAACATCTGTTAGAATTGGAAAAAAATTGCCAAGGTTGAGAAAAATGTTTTGTTCAGGTTTTCAGAGCAAAAAAATTGTTTAGTTAGTTTTCATGTTGCGGTTAGGTGGATAAAATCAATAATACTCTCGCGAATATTTCGCGCGATGAATGAAAAAGTTACTTGTTATCAAATCAAATATTTCATATATGTTCCGATTTAACATAAAATTCGATTTAATGTATTTAAATCGGAAAATGCATGTTATTTAAATCGAGGTATACTTGTGTGACTTACAGAAATTTAACTTCATCAATAAAAATTACCATTGAAGCGTGGCATGTTTTTCTAGAAACCTCATGAACTTCGCGAATCCATGTGATGGAGTTTCACGAGCGAAGATTTTACGCCGCTCTTAGCAGTTTCAACTTTATTGTTAGTTCGCAATTTGCACATCTAGTGACCCACTGTGAAGTATTTTCAATCCCTTTCGCTTGGTATGTTATTCATGGTTATCACTGAGCACAAAATTTAAGCTACTTTGTGATCAACAGTTAGCGACTGCAGCGTGAGTGAACGAATTTTCCCATGCTTGCAAATGATCCTGTTTTCGTGATTAGGCCAGAAATCATGGTAATTTATTGTAGAGTTGTGTGATAAGAAATGACTCCCATCTGTCCACCACTGAGTTGATTCCTAGTCCTACCAGGAATACCTACTCCAAATTTGAAGCAAATCGAATAAAACTAGCTACCGGACCAACGGGCTTGAAGTTTGCATGAGATTTTTCGAAAATTTACATGGGGAATACTCTCTATATCGCATTTTCGCCACTAGGTGTCACTATATGCATAAGATTATCACTGAAAGTGAGATTAAGAAAGATAATTTTATTGTCTACAACGTTGTCAAAGACTGCAAGTCAATCCGGCTTTGCTAGAACAAATTATTAAACTTTTAACGAAGAGATGTCTGAGTCCGTTTTGCATGGATCCTACATAGCAGCACTTGATTGTGTATCGGTACTTGATTCTCACGAACTATACATTTTTGTGAAATAATGGTAGTATGAGAATTTTAGTACATAAAACGAGTCATGTTTTGGTTAAATTTTAGTTCCACCTGTTACCGCATAAAGGGCGCCAATACTAACTTTTCAATGGAGAGAGATAGAAATGAGGTGTCTTCTGTAAAGTTGTAGAACAAGCATTTTGAAGATATTCTTCTGAACATATCAATATTCTTCTTTCAATTCTCTTCATTGAAAAGTTAGGGTTGGCGCCCTCTATGCGGGCATAGGTAGAACTACAAATTTCTTACCAAACCATGACTCGAATTATACACTAAAATTCTTCTATACCTACTGTTCAGCTAAACCTAATCATTATTTGTATATGTATATGTATGATTCGTGGGAATCGATTCTCTGCTAAGCTCCATGCAAACTCACTCAGACATCACCTCGATTAATAACTTCAAACAAAGCCAGATTGACTTGCAGTCTTCGACAAAGTTGTAATTTCCTTCTAATTTTCATTTGCCGTGATAATCTGATGCATATAGTGCCACCTGGCGGTGAAAATTCGAGCTAGTGGGTTTTCTCCATGTAAATTTGTCGAAAAATCCCACACAAACTTCAGGCGCGTTGGTCCGGTAGCTAGACTCGTCCGATTAGCTTTAAATTTAGAATAAGTACTGATGGCACCGGGAATCGACTAAGGGGTGGGCCGATTGAGTTTTTGGGCAGTGTAGTGTAGAGCTTGTAGAGCCGCCTATGTGTGCTTCAATATCAGAAGCGCCTGGCTTTATTTCATTTTCAACAAAAACTCAGTTCGCTCAAATTGCACACAGGCGAAAAGCAACAAAATAACTACTGTTTTGGTATGATTTGTTATAAAACCGTTTTCAGTGTGGACATATAAGCATAAAAAAGTATCTTGTTTCGAACCGGAACGAGATTCTTCAAATTAATGTGAGCGGCCCGACATATATCAAGTGTTTCCATTGATTTACGCACACAAATTCCGACGCGTGACTTTTTAATGCTGATGTTAATTTGTCTTGATCTGTTGTACAATGGAATATTTTTGCGTGCCCTTTCCTCTCTCTTACAAAGTATCAGTTTTTACATGTAATAGCGTTTGAGTGAAACATTGTTTTAATTCGATTTCCTGGAACAATGGTATTTTATTGCTGACGGAAGAAAGAGTGTTTGATAATATACGCCGGCAGATTTATCGCTCTACTTTCAATAAACTGAAATGTAATTAAATTTGAGGACACAAGTCTAATTTTAGTAGCAATTATGTACATGCTTGGCATGCCATGAACTGTTATGATTGGCAAATTTTGGATACTTATGTAAAAAGTGCACCTTGTGTGTTATACGTTCTTTATTTTAGAAATTTAGATTTTAAAATAAACAATGTATAATTCGTCATACATAATAATCTTGTTTAATGATTATATGTTTTGTTGATCAAATTAAATTTAAACTAATTTAAAATTTTCTAGCAAGTAAAAATATTTCGGAGGGGGTCTGGACCCCCAGGACCCTCCCCCTGGATCCGCCACTGATTTGGACATATAAATCGTGTGTTATGAAAAAGGTCAATTGTTAAAAAATCACATTGAAGAAATAACAATAATTCAGGAACACCTATGATACCACGTGTTTGATATATTAATCCTAGCACTGAGATGACTATATCCCTGCTAGATTAAAACCGATTTCAATCTCTCAGAATTTCGATTTCACGAGTTCAAGCACGTTTATATTTCAAACAGGTTTGATTCTTACCCTTTATTGAAGCCTAATCAAATTTTCCCAGCCCACACCTGGATTAAAGCCCAACACTTTGGGATGCTAATGAAATTCATACCCACCAACACCAAAACCCACTTCGGCTAAGTGCAAGATTATTGGTTCAAATAACTACTCACGTTCACTCATCCATACTTCAATACCGAACCGAGTGATCCTTGCAGCGAAAAGATAACTGCATTTCCTCCAAGTTGCATAACCGTTTGGGTGCATGGATAGTGAAATTCTTGTCTATAGGAAGAAAACGGAACGATAGCTTCTCTTTGCCAAAAGCATCGGAAGGCGATCCGTTGGCTGAGAGCAAATATATACACCCGTCCGGGTCGGTGTTGTTGTGAATCCTCTGGCATGCTCTCTATGCTTGACTGGCACGTTCGGTCGGTCGGTGTTGTGGTTGCTTGCCATATCTCTGATATCAGCTAGTACACATCCCTTCCCACGTCGAAAGGGTTTGTGTAATGTGCCGGGCAGGTTTGCGGATGGTTTGTTGCCTGTTTGCCTGGAATGGATGAACTGGAGCAAAGGTTACTGTTGATCATAGCGGTGTGAAACATTTCGCTGTTCTATGATTACCATATTGAAACAACATTGTATTGCCATTTTAGTAGAGATGTTAGGTTATTGCAATTTAGAAAAGCTTATATTAGTTTTTCAAATATTTAGAGCAAGCGAATATTATACTTTGAGTTTATATTGGGTAATGAGCATTGCTGGTAGAGGCAAGAGGATTCTTTCGGATCCGTACAGCGAAACTCAAGTTTTAGGTTAGAGTTTGCTTTTAGCTTTCATTTTAAAAATTTTGATTAGAATTACAATAGAATTTTAATTCATTTATAATTTTAGAATGACTTACATTTCTAGTTATTGATTTTAATCTGTCTATCCTCTGTGCAACAATTTTACAGAAAACCGTACTAATTTTACCTCGTAAGAAAAGATATTGTAGCGTTGATAACTGTCGTTTTATGTCTGATTATTTCATTATTGAATTGAGTTATCGCATATATCATCTAGGTAGGGACTATTACAACGATTAATATGTGTGCATTTCTTATCTCCTTATCAACCATAGAGTGACCGGCATCCGGAGAGCGGTTGTCCCGAATAAGCATACGCCCCAAATAAAAATTAATCGGTTAAAAAATGCCTAAAACCGACTAATTTAATTAGTTATTCAATAATAATAATTTTGGAAGTATATCGTCTGATCACTTGATTAAAAACCTATTGTTTTATGCATCATGAGGACTTTTGGAAAATTGTATGCCCCATTCGGCATCGATTGCCACTGGCCAACAAGGTAAAAAATGATAATATTTACCATAAACTGAAAATTGAAACTCTAACAATCAATTTGGGTACAAGTGCATGTAGGTTTGGCTGAAATTGTGTATTAAAACTGAGTTCGAAATCTGCGTCAATATGACCTGATAACACCATATTCGCAACTTTTTCAGTACAGCCCTTGTCCAAAAATTTTGAATTCTTTTAAAAGTCCTTGCTCTTCAGGAAAGTTAAAGGAAGTTTCGGCGTTCTACGAGGCCATGTATGGAATTCTTCGCTACAATGTTCATAAGAAACGTACGACTAAAAAAGTAGATTATAAGTACCCGTGGTGGAACGCTGAGCTTAACCGGGTGCGCAACGTACTACGGAATCAACGTAAGTGATTCTTGCGGACCGACGGACAACAAAGTTATTCTTCGACAAATTGAGCTACAATATGAAACAGCCCGGATCAATGCATTCGGTGAGTTTCTCAACCAAGTCCAATGCAACCTGCGGAATAATCCCTCGACATTCTGGAACTTTATAATTAGCAGAAGACGCTCCGGGGCTATTTCAAAAAAATGCATATTTTCGAGACAAATGTTCACAGTCCGCAGCCGAGTCGGTGAATCTTTTTGCAGATCACTTCCGAGATGTATTTACCAGCCCTTCTGTCTACCCACCGCAAGACTACCTTGGAGCATTGCCAACCTATAATATCAGCCTCCCCGCCCTAACATAAACGATGCCGATATTCTGAGAGCTTTGTCGAAAGGGCCAGGTCCGCATTGCTTGCCGCCTTTGTTCATAAAACATTGTGCCCGAGCGCTTTGTGTACCAGTAAGAATTATTTTCAAGCGCTCGATCACGGAAAATGTTTTCCCTAGTGTGTGGAAAGAAGTTGCTATAGTTCCTATCCATGAGGCAGGGAAATATTCATAATATTGAAAACTATAGAAGGATCTCACTTCTGAATTGTCTGGCCACAGTTCTGGAAAAGATTGTTTACAATGCGATGTACGCTGCATCTTCGCACATAATTGATGAACGCCAGCACGGCTTTGTGAAGAAACGCTCGACCACTTCGAACTTGATGACGTACACAAGTTTTCTAGTTCCAGCCGTCGAGAACCGCCAGCAAGTTGATGCAATATATGTTGATTTCACCAAAGCATTCGACAAGGTGCCGCACAATATAGCGGTTATGAAACTGCAGAGATTATGATTTCCTCCGTGGGTAACCAGGTGGTTACAATCTTACCTTTCTGAACCATCCGCTTTTGTTAGAATCGGCACCACATGCTCAAGCGTATTTGAAACACCAACCCGCGTCCCTCAAGGAAGTCACTTAGGGCCACTTATCTTTATATTATTCATCAACGATCTCTGCACCCGCATCAAGTCTGGAAAACTGCTCTACGCTGATAATCTGAAAATCTTTCGCTCCATTGCTTCGGGACTCGATTTAGCTGTGCTCTAAGAGGATATATTGAAGAGTGGTGCTCGCTGAATGAAATGCAGATCAAGCTCGACAAATGTGTGGTGATAAGCTTCGGGCGCTGGACAACTCTAAGGCGCTGCGAATATACCCTTCAAGCGTGTGTCATCGAGTGCGTGGAATCTATCCGTGACTTGGGAGTGCGATTTGACAGAAAACTTCACTTCGCCGACCACATCACAGCGACAACGGCTATAGCTTTTGCAACATTGGATTTTTCGAAACGAAATACTGCTGACTTCGAGGATTTCTACACTCTGAAATCTATATACTGCGTACTGGTCCGTAGCATTTTGGAGTACGCTGTACATTGTACAGTGTACAAGTATGGGCGCCGTACAATGCCGTGGCAAAGCAATCGATTGGAGCGTGTTCAAAGAAGCTTTGTACGGTTTGCTTTAAGAAAACTGCCATGGAACGACCCTATCTGTCTGCCACCGTATAATAATAGATGTATATTGCTAGATTTGCCAACGCTGGAGTCACGTCGTACCTTCTTGCAAAGAATGTTCATTTTTGATATGTTATCGTGCAATATTGACTATCCCGATATTCTTTCAAGGATTAATTTGTTTGTTCCTCCTCGTGTTATAAGAAACCGACCGCTTTTATGGATTCCTAGGCACCGTACAGCATACGGCCAGAATAATCCGGTAGATAGATGTTGCCGCAAATTTAATGAAACTTCCGAACTCTTTGACTATCATATTACTAAATCTAGTTATAAGTTAGCGATTATAAACTTTTAACACTATAACAATAAGTCATTTACACTTAATCTATACGGTATCGAAGATCCAATAAATAAATAAATAAATAAAAGTCAAGATATTCCAAACTCCTAGATGCGAAACTTGAAAAGTTATCGCATTTTGAACATTCATTTTGGGTCATATTTTAATTTAGTTATTTAGAAAAAAATTTAGACAAAAAAATCAGTATCGCTGAAGTACTCACTAATCGAATGTTTATATATGTACTATTCCTCTTTCATTTGAGATTAAGTTTGAAAAGTCTAGAACCTTAATTTTTTAACATTTTGATGAATGTTTTTGAAGATTGCTTTTCGAAGAATAGTTCTCAGAAGATTTCTCACTTTAAGGAGGATGAATTTTTCTAGAGATACAGTATCAGAAGAAAGGGCTTGGTATGTTAAAAAGTACCTCTGAAGTAATTAATGACCGACATTTGGCCAATTTCGCGTTAATTTAAATTTGAAATTTTAATTATAATTTTACTCGGGATTTTTTCATCATTTCAATGAGATTAGTATTGAATTATTCTTTCTAAGGGTGTAGCATTTTTTTTATTTTGGAAAGGAATATAAATTTGGTAATATAAATATTACTCGTTCATACGTCGGTCTGAAAAACTAACTGTTGGATGAATAATCTAATTCAACTCTGTGTGGTATAAGTTGGTCACCCTGAAAATATGAATGCGATCCGCCAGTGCGTTAGTGGTGCGTACAACGCGTACCAGCTTTTCACATGCACACATTGTGCTTCTGATGAGGAACGACGTTAAAAGTAAAGTAAATTCTATTTTCTGTTTGAATGGTGGTAATTTTCATTCATATTGTGCCATATTCACTAATTTTTTTCAGGGTACCGACAACCGATCACATTTTTCTGAATGGCATAAAATTATCATTTCACTAAATTGTCAGTAACATTTTTCATATTAACGGAATCAATGAAAATTACTTCACCAGTTATTAGCTAAGGCCTCTAGCTTTCCATTGGTGTGCTTATGTCCCTATATTATGCAATTGGAGAAATGTTATGAGCCAAAGACAAAAGGGCGTCGACAACCGACCACATTCCCCTAATTAAATTAAAGTAGATATCAAATTTCTTAGCTTTGGTAACTTTTGATCTTTTGATTCCAAGGCATGAGAAACTGGATTCAAATAGATTTCAAACATACAAGATTAGGAATCTCGGAATTGTGAATTTTAAATAAGATCCAAATTCAGCTACCAGAGGTCTGAAACGTTTGTTTGCAAAATGTTGAAATATGAATACTGAAATAATTAAAATGTTCTATTTCTCAAATTCACAAAAATATCTGTACGTATGAACACGTACGTGCTATACAAATCGACGGAATAAAAGCAAAATGCAAAACAGCGGAGTTTTGTTTACCGAATGTGTCTCATCAGTAGTGAGAACAGAAGAAGGAAAATTGCACTTGCTATGGCGCGCAGAGATTCTTTTTCGTAGTTAGAAAATATTTGCTTCCTGTCCTCGTCATCGTGCAATACTTGATGATTGCGTCTGGTTCTTCTTTCTTACTTCTGAGTGTGAAGCCATCTTCATTATCATTTGCTTCCTCACTGATGACGCTTGTGTTTGATTTGGAGTTATTGGACACAGTTTTTGCGGTTTTGCAGTTCCCGTTATTACCTAAACATGATAGCGAATTGTATTGTATCGATTTTGTTGGCTATTTTCGGGCAAATTTAAGACTAAGAGACAACGAAAGCAATGAAATTGAAAGGCGGATAGGTATTCTAGAGTGAATCAGTTATAAACTTAGAACGGAAAACTAGGACTAGGCAGGCTCATATGGACATGATCGAAAGGAAATGTGAAGAGTCCTTTGCCTTCTGCTAAGTAGGAGTTGGGCGTTGCACCCAAGTCCAGTTCACTTTAGAATACCTATCCGTCTTTCAATGTCATTGCTTTCGTTGTCTCTTAGTCTTAAATTTGCCGAAAATAGCCAACAAAATCGACACAGTAGAACCTTGCGGCAATTGAAACGGGTTGGGAGAAATCTGCCATTGTTTCGTTCAAAGCTTTGTCTGTGGAATAGTAGTGTCTTGTGCTGTATATTGTCAGGTTGGAAGGGCGCATTCTTACCACGTAATCATATTGGAATATCTAGGAATATGTTTGTCTCTTTATCCTTCGTAGTTGGTTCCACTTTTCTGTATTGCGACATTATACTTTTAAAGGCTATGTCGCAACTACAAAGCGCCTGATCGTATAGTCGTATCTCTATTTTGCTATTTTCCATAAACATGAAGTTTTTGATTTTGATTCTAACGCTGTTACGATCAGCGACGTGGTGTAGGTTGTTATGTAAAACGATTTCATTTGCATGGAGCAACCTTTGAATATTATCATTATTGAATGCTTGATATGATGGAATTGGGTAGAGGTGACTTCTGTGTGGCGTAGCTCTGAAATTTTTTTTAGCAAATGTTCCACCCTGAACACCCGATTATTCATATTCTATTAAACTGCGATTTTTTTATTTATTTTTGACGGCTTAGTCAGTCTTTAAAGAATCAGTAGAACGTATTTTAATTTTTGTCCGACGTTTCGGTGCTGTTTAGTACTATTTTTTCCCCCTGAAGATGGTACTAAACAGCACCGAAACGTCGGACAAAAATTAAAACACGTTTAAAATAAAATAAAAATCTCATAATGCGTGCGAGCATGCAATCGTGGTGATTTGCGCATAATATACATACTCATACTAATATACATACTCCGGTTATCAAGTAAATGTTTTAGTACTTACTAATCAATGTACGCGGTCTCAAGTGCGATTATACCGACGCGATTATGAATCAATCGCATTCGAAAGCCCCTTTGGTTCTAGCAGCCCGTATCCACGCTTTCAGCCTTCTTAAAAAACAACTCATACATATTAAAAGTCTTCGAGCGCAAAGGTATGAGGAAACTCGCTCCCTTATTGATGTGAAGCGCACACTCAAAATTATGGTTAGCGAATAAGCAGACGATTGTACGATTATACAAACGAATTTATTCACGCAACGCAAAAACGATTACGCATCAAACCCGTTAAAATACAAACGCTCGAGTCCCTGATCATCAGCGCGAACATGCATTTGCGGCTATCCACATATACCTACGTCGCGAACATAAAAGACCCCTGTGATTAAGCGAACGTTTCAACACTTACGAATTGATACACGCGGTCTCATGTGCAACACAAACGCGCGTTTCCACGCGAGCATGAATCAGTCACGTTCGGAAACCCCTAGCCTCGGTCCTAGCAGCTTACGTACATGCCTTCAGTTGGACAATCCTCAAAAAATGAATGACGCTCATGTACACTAGACAACAAGTTTCATTGCCTCGCACCCTAGTGATATGGGGAAACTCTCGCGCTTCCAGTATCTGAACTATACACTTGAATTTGAGCATCAGACTCGCGGTTTGTGTGAACATTCAAATGACCGGACTACACGATTATACAATCGAATTTATACACACGAAGTTACATACTCACTACCACACGCGGCAAATGCCTACGCGATCAAATACGTTAACATACAAATGCTCGAATCCTTCGCGATCATCTACGCACAGCTATACTCGAGATCGCGCAAACATGAAAACCTTTTTACCATCAAAATAATTAAACACTTTTTCCGATGTCTTCCGAATTAATTCCACTATGATGAACAAAATGCAAAACAAATGCTCGCGTTTGAGCGAAGCGTAAAGTCGATTACAACGTGCCCTTATTCATCCTACCATTTGAGCTAATGCGTTGAATGGAGATAGCAGATACTTCTCTATCTAATGAGTTCAAATGGGTGGGATGAATAGAGGAGCTAAGATGAATTCGGGCGCAGTAACCCTAATACTATTTGTAATGGTTTTTACTCTTGTAAAGACAGTCAAAATTTTTTGCACAGTTGATCACCTGTGTTGTTGTGTTAGTTTATGAATAATTCGTAAGTTGAAGACTACAGAGCTGAGAGTTTTGGATTCATATGTGTACTTTGACATTTCCAATGTTTTTTTAGAATATTCGTAGAATAGAATAACACATAGAAATACTTTAATAACTCTTAAGTTTTGAAATAAAAAATGTTGAAGTCTTCGACAAATATCTGTAATTTCTTAATTTAAACAACTGCATGGAACATTTGAAGAATTACAAAAATCTCAGAAAAAAGTTATAATGAAAAAATGATCACTTGGGAGCCTCCCACAAACAACGCGCTTTATTTCAACACCATTACATTTTGGAGAGTTTGCATGTTCAATAAGTTTTCTCGCAGTAGAATTTTCTATAACTTTGTCATTGACATCATGCCTCTATCTCAAAAGTTAGTGGAAATAAATTGTCTATCTCACTTTTAGGTGAATTAATCACAATTCAGTATGCATCAAAAGAAGAGGGCTTCTATTCTGAAAAAGTATTCCCAACATTCCAAATCGCTAAAATCAACTCCTAGAGCACCATTAATTAAACGCACGTTTTGGTACCAGTGCGACCACTGTGCTACGGGGCAATTCAGACCGTCATTTTTCTTTAATTTTTTTACAATGGAATTATGTTTACCTATGAATTAGTTACAAGAGACGCTTCTTAAGAAGCAAAAAAATGCTTTGCAAAAACTTAATCTGGTATGTCGCAGCTGTCGATTGGTGGCCCATGTATTTCCTTTGCTGTGACGTGTGCAATGGTGTGCTCAGCCAGGTGGTTGACGGAATAGGAGGGAGAGGTGATGATCTGCTTATAGGAGACATTTGGGGTCGATGGGTCAATTAGGAGGTATTGGAGGCTGCGGCGGTGATCACAAAAAAAACTGTTGGGAACATGTGATGACATCATCACAGTTCCTCGATGGCGGAGTGGTTAACGCACCCGACTAGACACTGGGTGATCGCAGGTTCGATTCCTGCTTGAGGACATATCTTTTCTCAGTGTTTCCAATAAAGGTGAATTTTCACCTTTTCTTCATTCTCACCGTTCCGGTCATCCTTTCTCTGTGTGTTTTCCAGTGGACACGTTCATAAAAATCCTTAAGAAAGGAAAAAAACAAAGACTTACGTCCAAACAAGGAATATATAAACGTATTTCTAATGCCAAAAAATTCCGACTCTTGCGGTAGCAGACAAGGGTTAAAAAAAAAAAAAAAAAGGGTTAAATCGCCGGTAAACTTGCTTGCTCATATGACCCTTTCCACGCTTTTCTAAAGTTTCTTCCTTCAACTCCTTGTTCTCCCTTGAGCACTATGGCTCTTAAATATTGAAAAATATACTTCACTTTTCAGTCCCTTGCTAATTGAATGTCGTTAAAAACACAAGCCTTGGAATTATTTCGTCTCTTTACTTCAAAATGAACATCATTTGTCAAACATATCCAACGATCAACATACGGTTTATTTACAAAATATAATAGGAGTCATCTAAAGTGTGCAAGCGGTTGTCAAAATACTAGTGTTGAAATCATCGTAAAAGAAGTGTTGCCATTTTGACTGGTTTTCACTATTCGTCTCTCTCCCTATTCTCTCTGGATTGTAGGTCTGACTCGACCAGAAGTACAAAGTAGACTCTATTGATTGTTTTAGTATTCAAACTAAAAAAATTGGTTTCCTGCTAAAAACTTTGAATCAAGTGCGAAGTATTTAATGACGAATTTCGCGCCAAATCGTATTCAGAGTTGGCAGCACCCTCTCAGATTTTAATGAAACTTTCTGTACATGAAGACTTTGTCACAAAAAGCCACTTTGCATACATTGTTTTTCCAAAAATGATCTAGACTGTCTTTTGAAAAGGGCCAAATTTTTTTACCAATTTTTTTTTTCAAATAGCCATAGTCTAAAAATGACAAATCCTACAAAAAATGTTGTAAGAGTGATTTTCACAAATTTTCGAATAAAAATATTGAAAAAATTCTTCATTGACTCCTACACTGAAAAAAATCGATTTTAAAATTTAAAGTCGATTCACAAAAAACCCCATTTTTGATTTGGATGAAATTTTATTCCAAGATAGATAATTATATTCCCTACCTACCATCGAAAATTCAAGTTGGGCACTTTAAAGGAAAAAAAGTTATTTGAAAAAAACTTTTCCTTGTCCAAACTGATTTTTTTTTCAGTGTATTTCTATAGAAAACTAAACCAATGAAAGTCATAATCATCTCAGAATCCAATAAAACTCAGTTTGTGAGAAGATATTGTCTAATTTAGCAACGAAGCATATTTTCATTAAGGAGTTAATACTTTTTCATTTTTCAGAAAATCGAAATTTCGAAACTCCTTGAAAATGCTTTTCCCAATTTTCATAGAGATCCGAGAAATAGACCGTAAGTTACAGCGCTTCCAATGGCGCTTCGTCTACCAAGAGCAGTAGCAATTTGATATTTAAATTCGATTATCTCGAAATGTCGTCTTACTAGAAATGGTTTTTCCGTGATTACGATTGCCGAAAAACTACTCAATCAATTTTCTTAAAAAAAATTTCAATTGATTGTAATTAAGTCCATCAGACATAAAATAAATTTTAGAACAGTTTGTCAATTATTTCGTGAAATTAATCAGTTTTGAGAGGAACAAATGAACTGCAGTCTTCAAGTCTTCCAATCTTCCAGTCTTCATTCAAGTTTGTTATGAATATATACTAAATACGTTACTGATACTTTTTGTATGTGTCAGGCAACTAGCAGCTGGGAAAATGGATCTTGAGATGATTATGACTTTCACTGGTTTAGTTTTCTATAGAAATACACTGAAGAAAAAAATCAGTTTGGACAAGGAAATTTTTTTTCAATGAAGAATTTTTTCAATATTTTTTATGTAGGATTTGTCATTTTTAAACTATAGCTATTTAAAAAAAATAATAAAAAAAATTGGCCCTTTTCAAAAGACAGTCTACATCATTTTTGGAATAACAAAGTATGCAAAGTGGCTTTTTGTGACAAAGTCTTCATGTACAGAATGTTTCATTAAAATCTGAGAGGGTGCTGCCAACATTTGTTCGAGTTGGCGCGAAATTCGTCTAATGCTAAATATATAATTTTAAGACCATTAAGGAATTAAAGAAATTTTATTTTTTTCTTTTCATTTCAATTACTAGGTCCTTTCAAGTCACATTATTCGAATGAACGAAAGCTTCTATTTCTTGAATACTGAATATGATATATTTTGACAGCAAGAAGTTATTTGTATTTTCTTAGTCGGATAAAGTCATATACACGGTGTTCCTAAAACCGTTATTAACTAAAAAAATGACCATAAATTTGGCATACGGCATTCGAAAGATACAGTATCCAAGCATCTTCTCAGTGAATTTCAAAATGATCCATCGAGGGATTCGAGAGATATGGCGATTTGAAGTTTTATGATACGTTTCATAAGGCTACCAGCAAACACCCACGGGTTTGGTCCAATCTCTATAAAAAAAATATTTGTCTACTTATTTAGTACATGGCATTCGAAAGATATAGTAATCAAGTATATCCCTTGCAAGTTTGAAAATATTTCATTGACGGAATCGAAAGTTATAACGGTTTGGATGTGGTATGCGGTCATAGATGGGTTTTCTACCAGACTTCAAGCGTGAATCCATGTTTGTCCATTGACTATTTAGATGGTTTATACGTGTCGCGGTTTTTAAAGGAAACCCTTGCGATTTAATTACATAAATATAATGTACAAATGGTGTTATTTATATGGTGCACTGAAAAAATATGAAAATAGGGTTGTCTACCAAACGTTAAATATAATGTGTAAATTAAAAAAAATAGATGAAAGTTGAAATGTTTACTTCAAAAGGCCATATCTCAATAGTATGTTGACTGATTCTAATTATTTTTTCATTATTGAACAGGTAGACGTTTCATCGTTAATTTTCATCAAGAAGAATATAAATAGAGTTGTCTACATAAATAAATAGACAATATAATTGGTCTCAACTATATGTATTATAATTATTTAGTGATTATTTTTGTATTAAAAATAGCGGCCTATCAATTTTTATATACTAGTTGCAATAGCTGTTTACTACAAATTATGGATATATGAAATGTTAAAACTAACACAGTCGTGATTCGCTGGTCGCATTGTACGGTGTACATTGTCGACATCTGAATGTCAAATTCTCATGTTAAATTCAATTCGACAATAAAACTGACAATAGTTAGAGATATGAGCAGATGAACTTGTACTAATAACATCCCCTTTGATCCCCCTACTAATAACATCCCCCACTTTTAACATCTGTCAACCCAACCAGCAAATCACGATTGTACAAAATTTCCAACAAAAACCGTATCATAACATAAATTGATCTGAATCAGCAAATACCTTCATATTTTTGAATATATGTATTGAATTTATGGTTTTATTTTTCCATGATTTATAGTTTGCGTTCGTTGCATTCAACTAATGTATAGAAATTGATAGGTCGTCGATTTGAATATAAATATATTTACTAAATAGTGATAATACATATAGTTGAGGATAATTAAGTTGTCTATTGTTTGAAGTAGCAAACTCTATTTTATATTCTTCTTGATGAAAATTAACGATGAAACGTCTACCTGTTCAATAATGAAAAAAATAATTAGAATCGGTCAACATACTATTGAGATATGGCCTTTTGAAGTAAACATTCCAACTTTCATCTATTTTTTTTAAATTACACATTATATTTAACGTTTGGTAGACAACCCTATTTTCATATTTTTTCAGTGCACCATATTAATAACATCATTTGTACATAATATTTATGTAATAAAATGGTAAGGGTTTCCTTTAAAAATCGCGACACGTATAAACCATCTAAATAGTCAATGGACAAACATGGATTCACGCTTGAAGTCTGGTAGAAAACCCATCTATGACCGCATACCACATCCAAACCGTTATAACTTTCGATTCCGTCAATGAAATATTTCCAAACTTGCAGGGGATATACTTTATTACTATATCTTTTGAATGCCCTTCACTAAATAAGTAGACAAATATTGTTTTGTTCATAGAGATTGGACCAAACCCGTGGGTGTTTGTTGGTAGCCTTATGAAACGTATCATAAAACTTCAAATCGTCATATCTCTCTTGGATGCTTGGATACTGTATCTGTCGAATGCCTTATGCCAAATTTATGGTCATTTTTACATTTCTTACAAAAGAAATGTATAGGATTCGCTCAAACTTTGAAATCTTTTTCCTAGGCCGAGTTTCATATACCAATCGACTCAGCTCGACAAATTGAGACAATGTCTGTATGTGTGTGTGTATGTGTGTATGTGTGTATGTGTGTATGTATGTATGTACAAAATGTCATGTAATTATCTCAGCAATGGCTGAACCGATCTTATTGAAACTAGTTTCAAATGAAAGGCCTAACGCTCCCATTTTACACTATTATTTTTGTTTTTCGATATGTTGTTTACTTTCTGAGATATGGGTAATTTTGTCAAAACAGTGCTAGTTTGAAGCGAATAACATGCGAACAAGGCAACTAAATCGCGTGAAATAATCAGAAACAAAAAGCTTATGAAAATACCTTTCTAACAAGCTATAGATTGTCAAAATCCGTTCACGAGCGGCGGAGATATTAAACATTTTGTATTTTCATTCTTCGCTTACCAATTTCCACTAACTAAAAATGAGACCGTTCCATACAGAGTATTGCTTTACTGGTTTTTAGGGTCAAAACTAAACCGATTTTGAATATCCGGGTATGCAAACACATCTGCGTGATTCAAGGATTTTGATTCCGAAAACATTTTCTGAATTTACTTAATAATCAATTATCTATTTTTCAAAAATTAATAAGCAAGTTCATTTCAAAGACAAAATAATGTGTAAATTCACTTCAAAGTGCAAATTTGTCCAGAGTTTTTTTTCGATTATAGAGGTTTTAACCTTAAGGTCATTCGCCTCTTCGGGTTAGAAAAATCTCTTATGAAAAATTTCTAACCCTTTGTGCGGGGTCGTGACTCGAACCCAGGTTCGCTGCGTACAAGGCAATCGATTTACCAACTACGCTACATCCACCCTCATTGTCCAGAGTTGATGTATTTACCCGTTGGATTGAGCAATGCGTTCACTCGTGAGATAAACGTTGGATGGTATATGAATACATCAAGTAATTATCGTAGTTATTGAGAAAATAGATTTCTAATATAATTCATATTCGTATTATACTCGTAGCAGCACCAAGAGCAACTGTATTTTTGAATAACAAAATTGTAGTGAAAATTTATCAGTTGCATTATTGAAAATAAAGATGTAAGGATTCAAAATTTCGCACTATAAACAAAAATAATGTCACAGCTCTCTCATTTACCATTCCTCACAACTGACACTGAGTTGTATTGAAAACCCCAATATACATTTTTCATGATCAATGTGACTAAAAGCATGTTTATTTGCGAAAAAATACGACATGTAATTTCAAGAATGTTCATGTCTCAAAGCAGTGCAGGGGTACTTTCAATACTAACTGGCTTTTCGATGAATTTAAATACTTATTCTGGTAGTTTGAACTATTTCTTTGCAATGGTATTGCTTTGTATAGGACTCATTAACCCATATCTCCAGAACGAGAGTTCCGAACGAAACAATTCGCAAGTAATAAGGATGGGTGGAAAAAGACTGCATTGTAATCGACTGCATGTACGAGTTTTATGCTATCGACAATAATATAATTGCCAACATAGCCTGGACACTTGACACTCTTTACTAGATATTTCAATGCGAATGAATACTATTTACAGCTGGCCTTTTCTCAGTTTGCTATTTCTAATTACGCGTTAAAATACTGAACCTGAAAATTCCATTCTATACAAAATCATTTTTCAGATGTCTGTAACCAAAAAGATATCTTTTAATTCCAAAACAAATTCCTGATTTCTAGATTTTCTGATGACTAATTAAGGACCATCAATAAAGTAGAAACACCAGATAATCCTAAAAATTCCGTCAAGAAAAGAAGAACGAAAACGTGCTCTTTGCAATGGGATTTTCACAAACATTTCAGAATATTCTGAAACAATGGTTTTGGAATTTGTGAAATTCGTTTTATTCATTTACTTCATTTCAATAACTTTCTTAAAATATTATTATATATTCTCATTTTTTCCAGCTCATTCCTTTAATGCATTATATTCGTTTGGTTTATTTTTTGCATTTTAAATGTTTGACTAATAATAAATATATGATTATTTCATTTTAAAGATTTTTTTCATTTAGCATTGTTTTTATTTATTTTGTTTATGTGACCTAATTTTATCTATTCTATTGATTTAATTCTTTGTATGCATTCCGACCAGTTTATTATCTTATTAATCTTATTCGAATTATTCATTTAATTTATTTTATTCACTTTTTTCTAATATTTTTTCTGATATTTTTCTGGTTCACACTTTTATTCATAAATATTATAATCTGACTAATTTTGTTCAGTCATTCACTTTATTCATTTCCTCTAGAACATTAATTAGATACAATATAATTTCTGCTATTAATTCTATTACTTTTTAATATCGCTGATTTTTTCATTTTAATAATTTAACTGCTCTGACTAATTTTGTTCAGTCATTCACTTTATTCATTTCATCTAGAACATTAATTAGATACAATATAATTTCTGCTATTAATTCTATTACTTTTTAATATCGCTGATTTTTTCATTTTAATAATTTAACTGCTTAAAAACAAACAAAATGAAAAAATGATAAAAAGACAGAAAACATTTTTATTGTGATAAAAATTCTTTATTTTGTTCATATTATTCATTCCATTCATTTTATTGATTTTATTAACTCTCTGTTTATCCTGTTATTTATGAACAACATTTTCAAATAGCTTTACTGCCCATGCTCGCAAATCAGTCCCATAAAGATAGAAAACGGGACAAATATGCATTCATGGGCAGTATAACTTTGGGCTTGGACAAGTTTTCTTTACAAAAAAGTAAAACTAATAATTGTGACAATCACCGTTTATTTGAGCGCCAATAGTTACAAGAAACATCCGTAAAACTCAAGTTATTGCAATTGCTTTGATTGGATTTCACTAGAGCAGTGCTACCAGAGACATTTTCAGTTATCGGTAAAAAATTATATTTTGATATATCTTCGTTTTCTTCAAATATTTTTGAAAACTGATAAATCTTATTAATTTGGACTGCTTTCGGCTACCTTTTCTGCTCAACCAAACTATTGAAAACTTTGCAGGAAATGTGTATTAGGATTAGTATGTAAAAATTCAGCAGCTTCTAACACTGCTAGAGAAGCATCTATCTTGATCAAAACAGGTTTTTCGTGTTTCTTTACTCTAACACTTTTAAGAAAAACGGTTTTGGAACCCTATATATGCGACAAAATCATTAGGTATGGAAGAGTTAATTTAATCCATATTATTCATATTAGGTATTTATTTTATTATTCCAATTTTTTATGATTTTTTTCATATTATTTATTTCAATCATTTTATTAAATGGTTAGTTTTTCCCAGTTCACATATTTTATTCAGTTTATTAATTTTATCAATTCGGTTTAGCCAGTCTTTTATGTTATTGTATGATAGCTTGTTATGCTGAAACAATTTAATTCACTATGTTAATTTCATTACGTTTTAATATCGTCTAATTTTAATTTGAGCTAATTTGATTTATTTATTTTATTAATTTGATTTATGTTAATCATTCTATCCATTTTATGAATAACTTTTTTTATTTTAAATTTTGTTTTGTTTTATTATTTTTCTTTAATTTATTCAGTTTATTCGAAGCGTTATTCGTGCACATCTCATATCTAGTTGCTTGTAAATTTAGCGTGTGATCGGCAAGCTAATGAATAATACAACAGTGATATGTGTAAGAAATGTCTCATCTCACTGATAGGTGGATTAAATCTGTTTTTTATTGAATAACGGTTTTAGGAACACCGTGATATCATAGCGCGCATTTGCTTAACCCTCCGATAATCATCTATCAACATTAAGGCGATCGCCTGAAGCGGCCTAAGACGGGTTCGCTAGAATGTCATAACGCTGTGGACTCAGTGCACTACCCGCTCTTCCGGAGGGTAATGGCGTAGCAAATCAGAACAATCAAAATGCGTTTAAATAAAATTATAGTGGGAGAAGTGGCATCAGTGTGATTGTCACCACACCACGCAGCTGCCGCACAGAAGTCGTTTATAGTTGCCTCATAAAACATTATCGACAAGCGTTGACGTGATGATAGGATGCGGCGATGGTTGTCGTTGCTGTCGCCGCCATCGGCACTGTAATCGGTGGACCGAGCCACTGTTTGTGGGTGGTCTGATGGTAAACAGAGGGAAAATGAATAGTAGGCAATAACATTTGCCTGCCGGTTTATTGGTTTTACGGCTACAGTGGTTTTCTTATTGAAAGGATTCAGTTTCAGCGGGATATATTATTTATAAAATACTGTGATGTAATAAAGTGTTCATTGTTTTACTTACTGTAAATAATTCATGGCTTGATATCACTGAAAACATATTGCACCTTTGAACGTTTAATTTTTCTGCATGTTTTATGATACAGGCATAAAGCAAAACTGATTAGTTCTTATTTTTTCAAGCATATATTTCTAACCCACATGCAAATTAACGCAGTCATAAATTTCCCACGTGACGACACTAAACACGCAGTAAACCCGCCAGAATTGATTTGGTGCGCTGCAAAACTCGTAAACAACTTCACCAAGGCCCGAGTGAAACCAAAAGATGCTTGATAAATCAAAATAATGCTAACACATGGCAAAAGTGGGAGAAAATTGCCGACGTTATCTGTATACAAACATTATCACGATACGTTTGTCTAAAGTTGGCCACGAGCTGTACCGTTACGGTATACCGTACCGCGTTCAGTACCGTTGAAGCCGGTGTTTAAATTAGACGTACCTATATTCGGGTCTCCAGTGTGACTAACTTTGGATGGTGATATGTACCTGCATGATTAGGCAGCATTCGTGCAAAACCTCAGCCAAGCAGTAGTGCCAGTTCAGAAGAAGCACAACTTTGTGAATATTTAGTTCCTGAAAACTTCCAGAGGTGTAAATCATACTACTCGAGATGAACTTTTGCCAAAAGTTCAACAACTATGCGATGTATAGGGGAACGCGTATCTGAAGTGCTAATGAATCTAGCAAACGGTTGCTAAAAAGGTGGCATATAGCGTGACAAGACCGTAGCAAGGTGTGGCAAAGTTTTGAAAGGACTGCGCTTCGAAGATAAGCGGTGGTGGTGGGTGTTGACTGCTGGATGGCGAACACGAGCGGTTATCAGCTGGCAACCGGCGACACATGTGTTGGATTTAATTAGAAGAGTAACAGGCTGTGATTTGAGTTTTGAGCTTTTTTATCCGTTACACATTCTAGATATTGCAGACGTCGGTGTGATTAAACATGTTTGCTTTTAAAAAATTGATAATCAGTGTTATTGAACAACAAAGACAATCCAATGTTTCATGTTAGTCTCGATTTAGGTTTTACATAACATTTTTGTTGTAGATTTCATGTAATTTTCCTTTTCATCTTACTGAGAACTACAATTCAATGTTCGAAGAAATGTTCTAGCATATTGAACAGTGACGCCCTCTGTTTAAACGAATTCAATCGCTCACCTTAAATAGGACTACCCAAATGCACTTTATTTCGTTTTCAAATTTTTCGGCTCTTGTTTCGCCATCTAATATCATCAAAATCTCATAATGACTAAATCATTGAAATTAAATTACTTTTCCATTGCTGTTCCCGTCACAATCAACTCCGTCCGTCGGTTGTAGCAAAAATAGTCCCGAGAGTCGTTCTGTCCCGCCGGATGTACGGTCTCAAAAGCACCGAATTGAGTGAACTGTATCATCTAGATTTGCTTGCAGAAAAAATCTAACGTAAATTTAATAACACTCTGAACCAGCTCCCCAGCCACCGGTAGTCCCACGTAACCGGCTAACACCCTCCCCGCCCCCGTTCCCCGTCATGAATCCATCCAGCACAAATGGGAGCATCCCAGCAGCAGTGTCCGAAGCGCACGATTCGTATACCCACGAGATGCCATTCCCGGTGCTGGTTCAAAAATTGCGTCGAATGGAAAATTTTGATCTGACGGCAACACCTCCAAGAGCCCCATCCCCACCACCGCCGTCGCTATATTTTGACAATAATTCGTCCGTCTCGTCCCGGTCGTCGTTCGAGCCGTTGGATCTGAACGTGGTTCACCTGTTTGAAATCTGCAAGGTAAATCAATGCTGAAGTGGATTAGTCACGTCACGGATGTGTTGTGCATTATCACTTTCTGTGGATGATGAAAGTTGTTTTGTTGTATGATTTATTGAGGGTTAATTCAAGCGAATCTAAGATGTCCCACTAAAAGATTATAAAGAAGTCAGTGAAAATATATTCCAGCCATTATATTGGTATGGTCCAAATGATTAAAAAATACCTGAATTTGATTTTAACATCGAATCATCATAGCACAGTGGCACCTTAGCATACAGAATTATGGCAAAACTATAAAAATTGGTTTATATGGCCAATAATTGGCTTTTAACCCATTCATGCCCATGTTGTTCGTGGACAACAACGTTTTACATTTCTTATAAAAGAAATGTATAGAATTCGCTCAAACTTTCAAGATTTTTTCCGAGGCCCGGAGGGCAGAGTCTTATATACCACTCGACTTAGCTCGACGATTTGGGACAATGTCTGTGTGTGTATGTGTCTGTGTGTGTATGTAACGGACAAATTCTCATTCGTGTTTCTCAGCAATGGCTGAACCGATCTTATCCAAATCAATTTTAAATGAAAGAACTAAAAACAGTAAGAACACTATTAATTTGTTTTTGATTTTGATGTTCATTTTCCAAGATATGAATGTTTGAATGCGTAAAAATGGCGCTTTTTGCAGTTTTTTTGAATTATCTGCCAAAATTGACAATATAGGTTAACATATGTTATATGTTTTTAGACAGCTTTAACGAATACCTTTCGAACAAGCTATAGATTGTTGAAATCGGACTATTATCAAAAGAGATATTTAACATTAAATGCGGACGAAAGATTTCTATCATTTCCCATTGCCAGAAATATGACCAAAAACATGTAATCTATTATTAACGCCAAAACGGCTTATTTTAGGTCAATAGTATCTTCGGAGAATTTTATGGAGGCAATATGCCCTTTCTTTCGGTATTATGCTTTTGCTGATTAATCCCCCTATGAGTGAGATATTTTCACAAATTTTCGTGGAAGTGATTATATCGAAATGATGCCTTCAGCAAATTTGTATCTCTTACTTTTGCGAATAACTTTACTGAAGACTTCAAATATCTATTTTGAATACTTTAAAAGTTATGGTTTGTTGTTTGTGGATTACCTTTTGTGGCCTATTTATTGTTCAATATAGTAATAATCCATTGAAATAAGCCAAACATTATTACGATAAAACGAATTTTGTATTTCATTTTTCTATCTACAACCGCTAGAAATAATCACCGAACACTTCCAAGTTCTCAAACGATATAATATTCGAAGAGAATGATAACAGTTGTAAGAAATGTCTCATCACACTGTTAGGTGGATTAGAAGCGTTTTTAAACAGCTATAACTTTTGATTGAGGCAAGATTTGCTCACAAAAACAAGTACGGCTAATAAATGTGACTATTGTCTTTCATTTGAGTACTAACAGTTACAAGAATCAGCTCTAGAACTGAAGTTATTGCATTTAGTCTGATTGCATTCCATAGGAGCAGTGCTGCCAGGGACAGTTTACGTTGACGACGAAAAATTAATTTTTCATATATCTTCGTTTTGTTGCAATATTATTGAAAACTGACAAAACTTATCAATTTAGAGTGATTTTGGCTACGTTTTCCACACAAGTGGACTATTGTAAATATTCTAGGAGAATTGTATTGAGCATTGGAAGGAAAAAATTGGGCAGCTTCTAGCACTGCGTGGGAAGCACCTATCTCTATGAAAAATGGCTTTTCGTATTTCTTGACCCCACCGTTTTCAAGGAAAAATAGTTTTAAAATCGTACATGCACTAGAAAAACGTTGGGCATGAAAGGGTTAATGAGTTTAGGTCCCCAAATGATTTTCTACCTGCTAGTTATCAAATCCCATAAATTTCTTTTTGGACATTTTTAGGTAAACCCATTTGAAAGCGGTGATCGTTATTTATTTGTATTTATTTGTATTTGTATTTAACAGTTTACGTCCATCTGACAATGAGTCTTAATGAACTAAATTACAAATAATTAACCTAAAGTGATAACAAACGATTTCTAAACTGTGCAGAACTAATGACGAAGTCGAAGTTGTCGGTAAAATCGTTGAAGCGACGGACCATTGCTAGTATCGGGCTGTTGGCAGCGTAGTTAGTGTTACGCATTTCAGTCTGCAGCAGTGTTCGAGGACGAAGGACACGGGTTGCTGCGTAGAGGTTAATTTGTGATAGGAGATCGGGAACATCGTATTCGGCGAGAAGAAGCATAGATACGAAGGTAGCTTGCGACGCGTGTCTACGATCTTCTAAAGTGTGCAGTCCTAGTAATCGACAACGGTCTTCGTATGGCGGCAAGTTCAGCGGATCATTCCAATGCAATTGACGTAACGCATATCTTATGAATCTGCGCTGGACGGCTTCAATTCTTTGGCTCCAAGTTGCATGGTAGGGGCACCAGACGACGTTTGCGAATTCCAGCTGTGAGCGCACCAGCGAACAATACAACGCTTTGAAGCACAAAGGGTCCCGGAACTCGTTGGATATTTTGAACATAAAACCTAGTAGACGATTAGCTTTGTCAATGATCGCTGAGAAGTGATGGGTGTACGTTAGCCTTTCATCAAGGATGACGCCCAAACCTTTAACATGATCAACGCGTTGCAGCTGAGTTCCAGCGATGTTGTAGTTGAAAGTAAACATGTTCCTCGTTCGATGAAAGCTGATAACAAAGCATTTAGCTACACTAAGAACCATCATGTTTCTTTTACACCAACTATAAAAGGTATCAACGAGATACTGTAGCTAACGGCAATCGGCTTCTTTCCTTATAATTAGAAATATTTTCAAGTCGTCGGCGAAGAACAGTTTCCCTCCACACATTAAGACGAAAGCCACATCATTCACGAACAGTGAAAACAGCAGCGGACCAAGTGTACTTGGGGAGGAACTCCAGAATGGTTGGAAGAGGACTCAGATTCATTGTCACCAATTTGAACAACGACTTTATGGTGAACAAGGTATGATCGAAGCCAACGGCAGAATCGGGCAGTGCATCCAAGTTTATCAAGCTTCGTTAGCAGTATGTCATGGTTAACAGTGTCGAAAGCAGCCTTAAGATCTGTGTAAATCGTGTCCACCTGCAGTTGTTTGGACATTTGTTCCGTACAAAAGGATGTGAAGGAGACCATGTTCGTCTCCACCGATCGATCGGGAAAGAATCCGTGCTCACAAGTGCTTATGTAATGTTTACTAGCAGAGAACAGCACCTCATTGATAAGTGATTCGAAAATTTTTGACTCGACTCTCAGCGAAGTGATTCCCCGGTAGTTCTCGATGTTGCCTTTGTCACCTTTCTTGTGTACCGGAAAAATGACTGAACACTTCCAATCATCGGGGAATTTTTGCTGCTGAAATGACACATTGAAAAGGTGCGTCAGTGGAATCGCTAAAATATTCGAACATTTTTTCAGAACAGTTGAAGGCATTGCACCTAGTCCTGGAGCATACGACGATTTCGTTTTTTGTATTGCAGAAGGAACCGATTGTTCTGAAATGGTGAATACATCCATATCCACCGCACCAACGGGAACATCACGGGACGCGTTGTCGAGCTGGATGGCAGTTGGCGCATCAGTAGTGAAGACACTGAGGAAGTAATTGGCAGATAGGGAACACTTTGTCGCCGTCGTAGTCGCTACTTCGCCATTGTAAACCATCCTAGATGAAAGACCCGTTTCCTTCCGCTTCGTATTAACAAAAGTCCAGAAGCCCTTCGGATTTCGTCGTAATTTTTGTTGGATGCGGTTCACATATCCTTTGTACAGCAATTTATTATAACAGCGGTACTCATTACTGGCTATTGCGAAAAAGCGCTTGAGAATAGGGCATCGTCGATTTGTGTACGCACGTAGAGCTTTGGCACGGATACGTTTCAGATTCCGAAGCATTGCTTTCGACCAGGGAGGCTTCCTGGGAGGTTGAAAATTTGGAACAGATTTTTCAACACAGTCAAGGAGTAACCGATTATAGAGATCAACAGCAACATCAACATCCACTTGATCAAGTAGTACACTCCAGTCAATCAGCAACAGTGAGCGGCGTAGAGCTACTAGATCAGTTTTGCGAAAATTACGACGATTCACAGCTAAAGCTTCTTCATATAGTGGTGAATTAATGGTGGAAATGAATATTTCTAAAGCGGGATGATAGTTATCCAAAGGAACGATCACACTGGAAGCTTCACTCACAGAACACTCAGGCAAAGCATTCTCATTGACGAAGACAAGGTCAAGAAAACGAGATTGATGGTTGGAAACCGTGCTTACTTGACTTAGTCCGTGAAAAGCCATCCCGTCCAGAAGTAAGCGGCTGGCAGGATTTGTTGTCGAGGATAACGGGTTAGGGTAAGCGTACCCACGTCCAGAAGAAACCCACATGAGTCCTGGTTGGTTGAAATCGCCAAGGACTATCATCACATCGTTTGTATCTGCCTGAGATACAAACCTCGATCCGCACGATAAACCGCGTAAGAATCCCTGAAGAGCTGCATCGATGTAATACGATCATCAAGTACAGTTTCCGTTAGAATGAAAAGATCGTAGTCGCCGTCAAGAGCAGCCAAGTACAAGTCCTCGGTTTTCGTCCTGAGCCCTCTGACGTGTTGGTAATACAACCGCAAACCATCGACGCCATGTGCAAAGCGTCCCGACAAATTGCAAGAACGTGATGTACCCGATGGCAAGCTGGAAACCAGAAAGTTTTCAGGAAGCGGATCGTCATTTAAAGCAAAATACTCGCCTGAGAAGGGAGTTGGGAAGACCCCCTCACGACCTCCGAACGCAGGGCCGGGACGACTAAGCTGGTCGCTGGTTGGTAGCAAGACTGCGTCGGAGCGCTCGGGGGCTTCCGTAGTGCGGCATAACAGGCGTCCCGGTGATGGCAGCGCAGCGTGAATTCGTTTGTGCAGTCTCGGCGATGACGGCGGAACAATGCTTCTTCGTAACGGTGGCAAGTTGTGCAAGAAAGGAATTCGGAAATCGGCAATGTAACGTGTACTATTTCCCATCAGCTACTTCGTCACCATTGGGCTTTCCAAATTCTCAGTATGATTACATCCGCTTGGAGTTTGGAGTCGGTTTAGTCCGGGTCCACGATTGGGTTTTATTGACATGTCAATGAATTCTCGGAACAGCAGGCCCTCGGGCCAAGTAGACGGAGTAAGTGCTATCTGTTTCAGTACTGGATCAAGGCCAATCTTAAACGACACGAAGGACAAATTTGTCGTGTCTTTACCCTTTGGCACTAAACGCACGATATCAGTGGTACCATCAACATTCAAACAACGAAGAAGAATTTTCTGGACGTCACTGTCGGTGATCATAGGGTGAAAACCGGACAAATATAACCAGAACTTTGGCGGTGGTGCTTCAGGAGTAATAGACGTAACGGACAGGTCACTGAGGTCAACCATATTTGTTCCATGGTTAACCGTAGCACGTACAGGCTGGCATTGATTTCCACGGCGACGTTTCACTCCCAGTCTAGGCCAAACTGGCGTATCAGATTGACCACTAGAACGAATTTGTTCATCATTCGTTCGATCGGCATGGTTTTGGCACACAGTCAAACGGTCGACTTTTTGGCTGAACGATTCAACAAATGAAGAAAGTTGTTGAATTTGAGATAATAAATTTTCAACATTCGGTGTAGCAATTCCAGGTTCGACTTTAGCCTCAATATAAGAGCGCACACTCCTTCCATTGAGCTCATCGCGACACGGTGAGCAGAAAAATGAAAAATCCCCATTTGAAATTAATTTTGAGTTCCGGCTTATATGGGAATTTCTTATGTGACAGGACGGTTTAGTCTATATTTCCGGAACCATTTAAGCGATCCGTACGAAATTTTTTAGACATCTGTGGGGATAATATAGCTATCATTTGGGACTAAGTTCGTGAAAATCGGCCCAACCATTTCCGAGAAACTGTTGTAAGTTTGTTAATTTTGAAAGATGGCCGCTTTTTGCCGGATACTTCCGGTGCCGTCTATGGTGGTCAATGTAAACAACGAAAGTTCGGTTGGCCGCCAGTAACCTAGAACTGCAAATTTAAGTTGTTTGAGAGACATTTTAGCGAAATTTTTACCTTTTTTTCTTTCATCGGAGTATCGGTTTGAATCGGAATTTGCTTTGTTACCGCACGCCACAACCCGTAACTCCGGAACCGGAAGTCGGATCAGGATGAAATTTAATAACCATTTACGGGGATAGAACATCGTTCATTTAAAACTAAATTTGGTTGAATCGGTTAAGCCATTTCCGAGAAACCGATGTGACTGTTATTCTGCATTTGGATACTTCTGCCGGGGTTTCCGGAACCGATGATGGGTGCCAATGTGGCCAAAGAGACTTCGAGTGGATGTTAGTGACCTAGTACTACAAAGCCAAGTAGATGGGCCCACATTCTGGAAAAATTTTCTCCTTTATACATTCATTGCAGAATTTGTTAAAATCGACATTTTCTGTGTGATCGTACTCATCACCCTGTAATTCCGGAACTGGAAGTCGGATCCATTAGAAATTCAATAGCAGCCTATTGGAACGTTGCACCTTTCGTTTAGGACTAAGTTTGTGAAAATCGGTTCAGCCATCTCTGATAAAAGTGAGTGAGATTGTGTTTGCGTACACACACAGACGCACATACACACACATTCATACAAAAAGTTGGTTTTCAGAGCAATTGAAATACCTTTCAATAGAGAAAGGCAAAAACGATAGTAACCAAAAAGTAATAGATCACAATTAGGCGAAGAGAATTTACGAATACCATGGTAAAACTGCTGATATCATGAATATTAGTCATATTACTCTTCGTGTTAAATTTGGAAGTATGTTTCAAAATAATACATTACGATAACTTGAACAGAAATTACGAAAATCATGACTAAGATCCTGAAATTATGAACATGAATTACTCTATTTATGACTAAAATATTACGATAACATGAACAGCAGTTACAAAAACCGTGACTTAGATCTTGAAATCATGAACATGAGTCACTCTACTCATAACTAAAATATCACGATAACGTGAATAGAATTTACGAAAATCGCGACTAAGATCCTAAAATCATGAATTTTAATCCCGCTAGTCTGACAGAAAAATGTGATAGTAAACTCATGAATAAGATAGCACAATAACGTGATGAGAAATCACAATAATCGCGAATAAGTTCATCGTTTGACTGTCGGCTGTATATTCCCAAATCATGAGCTAAGAATCACAACAAAAACTAAACATGTCTAGGGAACAATAACAGTACCCTAACCAAACATTCTAATGTAACGCCATGTATATATTCGGGGAGAACTAGTTTTTTGAAAACACAAATAGTTTGATGAATTCGAGGTATACTATTCATAATTTCAGGAACTTGGTTATGGTTTTGGTAAAATGTTCAGTTCACGAAATCGTGACCTTTTGTTCATGAATTTATGGCGTCCATTACATATTCAGTACGATTTGCACATACATACAATGGATCGACAGCCACGAACTTGAGAAGCTATGTGTCGTAGCTGAAACACTTGAACCCAACAGCAGATCCAGGAGGAGGGTTCGGGGGGTCCGGACCCCGCCAAAAAGTTTCAACTTGTTAACAAATTTTAAATTAGTTACAAATTTAAAGTAATTTTCAAACTCAAAATCATTTCAAACCAAATTTTTCTCTGGTTTTACGGACCTACTGGTGAAGTTTATTTAGGAGGAACTAGGAAATTTTCTTCGAGGTTGGGTGGGGGGGGGGGGTGGTAATTGATGAGGGAAGGTGGGTTTAGGGAAGGATGGTGTGTGATGTGGGGATACACTGGGATAAGGTTGGCGATGTTCAGATTGATTGCGTAACCTTTCTATATGAGAAAGGCAAAAAAGTAACTTATGAATATGGGACATCACTTTTTTCAAACTACCATGACAAATGAACAAAACGCACCAGGACTTCAAAATTCCGATAAACATCGTTGATTAAGCTTCATAATAAACGCCAAAAAATTGGTGCAGTTTGTTTGAATAGAAAAAATTCTGAGAAATTATGGTGAACGTATAAAGGTAGGACACACTGTATTTTCCCATGAAACTAATATCAAAAACTTCAAGCAAAGTGGCCAGAGGTCTAAAATTGTCCAAATGATATGAAATTTGGCATCTGAGTTTAGTTTTCTATTTGTCACAATAGTCAGTGTGCAATCCGCCAAAATCATAGTCAACGCAACGCAATTTGTTACAATAGGAGGCTTTTGAGGTGGCTTTTGATGTGGAGGTGTTAGGGTAAGTTATACCTACCATTTGAGACTTGTTTTGAGAAAATCTCCGAGTAACCGATGCGCAATTGTTGGTCACACATGCATACACACATACGAATACACACGTTTTCCGGACCCAACGAAGTGAGTCGAATGGTATAAGAGTGTCGGTCAACAATTTCAAGCAATTTGTAACTCATTTTAATTATTTTTGCATCATTCATACATATATTGATTACCGGTTTATATGAAAATTCCGCATGTGACCGCATACTTCAACCCGTAACACAGAAACCAGAGCTCCGATTCAAAGGAAATTTAATAGTATTCAATAGTAATATTCTAGCATGCATTTGAGACTGATTTAGTGAAAATCGAGTCAGACATTTCGGAGAAGAAGTTGTGAATTCAACTCAGGAACATAACCACTTTTTTCCCGAAGCTTCCGGTTCCGCCGAAGTTGTCCAATGTGGTGAACGTGGGATTGATTGGGCATCAGTGAGCTGAAACTATAAATTCAAACATTTTCGAACACATTTTATGAAGCTTTGCGTCAGGACAGTGACAAAAAAAATTGACCCCTATCGGCCCACCCCTGAATCGATTCCTAGTCCCATCAGGAGGACCAACGTTCCTGAAGTTTGTATGGGATTTTTCGACAATTTACATGGAGAAAACCCAATAGCTCGCATGTTCGCCGTTAGGTGGAACTGTATGCATCGTATTATCACTGTAAGTGAAAATAAGAAAGATAATTTAATTGTCTACAACTTTGTGGAAGGCTGCTAGTCAATTCGGCTTTGTTAAAAGAAGTTATTAAACTTTTAACGAAATGATGTCTGAGTCAGTTTTGCATGGGGCTTAACAGCACATGGTTGTGTATCAGTACTCGATTAGCACGAATAAATCATTTTCGTGGAACAATCTTTAGGTTTAGCTCAATAGTATGTTCTGAAGAATTATAGTAAATAATACGAGTTATGTTGTGGTTAGAAAATTTTGGTTTCAACTGTGACCGCATAGAGAGCGCCAACACGATGCACACAGTGCCACCTAGCGGCGAAAATACGAGCTAGTGGGTTTTCTCTATGTAAATTGTCGAAAAATCCCATACAAACTTCAGGCACGTTGGTTCGGTAGCTAGACTTGTTCGGTTTGCTTCAAATTTGGTGTAAGTACTCCTGGTGGGATTAGGGTTCGATTCAGGGGTGGGCCAATTGAGTTTTCAAAAATTCATTAATTTTCTGGGTAGTGTAATACACACGCACACACACATACGCAAACACGCACAGACATTTGCCTAACTCGACGAACTGCGTCGAATGCATAGCCTGTAGGAGAAAGGCAAAAAATGACTGTAATCAGGCTCATTCATTTTCAATATTCAGTGATGCTATAAAAAAACATCAAGCGAACCAACTGCTCATTCAAACAATGCAGGTTTTCATTCGTCGCCGATTATTGCACGAAGCAAACGTACAATAACGAATCAAACGCATCAAATAGGCACTTGCATAATGTAAGCGATGTTAATTATTATTTTAACTGCTTTACCAACATTTGAATTTTTTTATTTCGATTATAGAGGTTTTAACCTTAAGGTCATTCGCTTCTTCGGGTTAGAAAAATCTCTTCTGAAAAATTTCTAACCCTATGTGCGGGGACGGGACTCGAACCCAGGTGCGCTGCGTACAAGGCAATCGATTTACCAACTACTCTACGCCCACCTCCATATTTGAAAATATTTACCTAGATAATTAGTTAAATGAACATTATTGTGCGATATTCAATTGAAGTTATTCATTCATTGAATTTTAGAATAAATATTTATTGAATTTTAGAATACATATTTTAGAATAAATATTTTAGAATAAATATTTAATCGAAATAAAAATGCTTTGATTATTTTTAATTCTTGTTATTACCGTTCGCGTGATACAGTTTGTTAGACAACGAACACCATTCGTTTATTTCGATGGTTTCGAGAATCTTGCTATCTCGAAACGCCACGAACTAGCAGTATCGTTGATGGACCGAGTTTATCGTGCACAAAACGTCCCAAGAATTAGTCTAAAAAAAGGGTTGGAGATTGGAATAGAGAGGTACTGTCCAATCGATCGTGTTTTGTTTTTGAGCAGGAAAAATCCCAAAAAGAGACTGGTCGACATTTATGGATATACCTAGTTTGAATCGGAGAGTCTTAGGAAGCGTTCGTGATCATTGTATTATGGATCAGGAACTAGTTCATGAGGCAGGAATTGCATAATGTTCTGAATTTTACGAAATGTTTCAAGGAAAAATATCAAGATTGTTTTTATAGGTTCGATTATAAGTAAACAATAATTCTGAAAATTTGTATAATTATAAGCGCTAGTGAAAATTTGGTTTCTGCATAAAATACATATAGTTGTGAGCTAGTTCTCGGACATTGCGGAAACTATGACAGAGTTCACAAAAAAATTCTCCACAAAAATAACTCCCAAATAAAAAAAAAATGTCGTAAAGGGAGTTTATACATTATTCAAAAATGTTAAAAGCCAGAATTGCGTTTGCCGAATCGAGTCAATTTTTTAAGGGCCCTTCCCACAGCAACGTGCAAAATGATCCCAATTGTGTGTGTAAGGGAAACTCACCAGTATCCTGGAGGCCTTTGTTATTTAGCGACAGCAAACTGTTTTCAACAACCAAGTCACTTCAACGCCATCCCACGGCGGTTCAGTGGAAAGGTAAATTTTCATCACGTACGAGCAATTAAATCCACCAGCACTTGAAGCCTTGGTCCTGTGCTACCTTTTCCCGTCGCAGCCTAAGGCCGTGGAGCTGAACTGTTCAGCGTCTGTAACGAGCTTTGAATTGCTTCTAATTAAACATTTAAATGGCGTAAGCGGCTGTGACGTACCTACAACTAACTTGCCAGCATGTGTGTGCTTCCTAGGGTGACCGTAGAATTATAGCAGGAACATGTTCAGCGATCTAGAGTAAGGCTAAACCGAAGACTGGTTAAGAGTAAGATATATTGAAGTAGGAACGCACAAATATTTACCGTGCAAACAACACGTAAAGTCAATCTATGCCATCGAAGAAAAGCTGCACACATCTTAGGGCGTGATTTGGAGTTATCCACTTACTTAGGGTGGTAAATAGTAAATCTTGCCAGTGATTGTGGATACGATGTGAAACATTAGAGTAGTTTACGTAAAAAAACCAAATTCGCTATCCACTGAATTTATTTAGTGTCAAGCCTTCTATTGAAAAGGAAAAAATAACCCCACAAGAACTTAAAAACGGACGATAAGAAACGTTATAAAATATGGAAACCAGTTTTTTGCATGCGGTTCATCACTACAAAAGGCAGAATACCAAGCAGAATACTCATTCATAGTTTTTCTTCATTGATCTAGTTGGCTTATACTTTCATCTGAACTATATTCGCTTGCCCTGCATTTATTTCCTCTCACCAGTCACGATAAATCATCCTAGAAGCATTAGATAGGTTGCAGAGCGCTCCCATATTGCATTATGTTCCAAGCCGAGCCGAGCCGAGCGCATAGTGCTTTTTGCGGAGCATCGGAGCGCATGAAGTAAAAGCTAATAGTGCAGCAAATTGCGTTCCGGATTTTGCCAGAAGCTATCAGTGGGGGTCCTGATTGTCTGCTGGCGAAACATGTATCCTACCAGGGCAGTAATGCTGCAGCTGATTGCTACCGTTCCTAAATATATATATACATATAGGTTAACTGGAATGAGATGTAACTACTAAATAGATTTACGCACACGGTTTGGTAGGCGATAACATCAATCATATTAGAATTGAATTAAACCAACTTCATCTAACGATCGGCACAAAATAGTTTGATTTACAACTTTCTACTAATCAGTTGTTTCCCATCGGAACGCGCACCCTTTATCATTGGCGGATGTGATAAATTAACGCTGGTTTTCTTTGTTTTTGTGTTCTTTGCAGCGCACCGCTCGAAGTTGGATCGAGGCGAATTTCCAAAAGCGCGAGTGCGTCAAGTATGTCCCCAACGTGAAAAATGAGGATGTGTAAGTATATCATCAGTTCAGTTATATGCTTTATTTATTGAATCTATGGTTAGGAATTATGGAAATACTACAGCCTCTATATTTAAACAGGCTCGATGAAAATGATAAATTATTACATCACAGAGATGACTAGTTTAAGCATATTGTGTTTCTTTAATGAGACATACTGTAAAGGCAAATGGAAAGATGACAAAACCGTTCAAGAAGAATACCTACGTTGCATTTCTCTTTACTGCATCCACATAATGTAATCTGAGATTAGCAGTGAGCTGGCAGAATCAACACGTAATAGCTAGACCTTCATGATTACATGCGTTGTTTGAGGATGAATTGGCCAAGAAGGAGGAACGATGGAGGGGAGTGGGTTTTATGTATCACTGGAACTCCGTCACTCAAAGCACCAAGTTATGAATTTTTCATACTTCATAATGTATTATGCTTATGTCCGTGAAGGAAGCACTCTGCTATTTATAATATTTTTAATACTTCAAGTAGTACGGTTTTCACCTGTTAAATTTGCATTCTTGAAGTCACTATTACGCTGATTACCTATTTGCTTGCAGTCAGTGAAATCGGCTGATATTTCGTCAAACGTTGCCTTATCTCTTTAGAGAATTGCTGGACGTTCGAAAATAGTTTATTATTTACTTTTTCTTTGACAAATATTTGACGTAGTGTACTAGCGCTTTAACGGTTTAACTAATATTTGAACTATATTGTTTGATGGAACGTCTCTGTTAACTTTCCGATCTTCCTTCAGTCATGGAAATAAGCCTTCATCATTTCAGTCTCCAAAATCATTTGATGTTATATACATGGTTTGGTTCATGGTTAAGAACCTCTCGAGGGGTGATTGACTGTAATATTTGGAGAAAAAAATCGTTCTACACATACCATCAAATCTCAACGGCTACAAAGTTATTGAACGTTTTGTGTTAAAAACTTTTTTGTCTTAAAATACATCTAACTGAAAAAGCATGCTTTGTATTTTAAATATTTTGGGTCCATTGGGAAGGCGAGAAAATTTTCCCTTAAGTGATTCCCAAGCATGTTTCAACTAATGAGTTTAAGTAACCTTTTCAAAGTAATTTATTTGAATTTTAGCAATTTTGATCGATTTTTCGTTCATTTCTCCAAAAACTTAATAGTTAACATCATTATTTTAATAATTCATATTGTTAGTCTTGAAGAGCTGCATAATTTTGACATGATACACTTACATTTTCACTAATACTAGCTCTAATTGTAAAAGTATGGCACTTATTGTACTTTTTTTCTTTTCATTCGAAAGCCAAGAAAATTATACAAGGAAAAATTTATTAATATCTTTCAGTTAAGTGAATTTAGTATTCTCTTAGAAGTAAATTAGTTTAAAGTTAGTGTTATTATTAGCATTTTTGTTAATTTTCTTAAAATAGTAAATTATAAACATCACCATCATTATCCTTTGACTCTATTCAAAAACAATGATTTCGAACCCACTACATTGGTGGTGAGGTTATGTTGTGTTAACTATAAAATAGCAGCGAAATGAAAAGAGATAGGGATAAAGTGTCACATAACAAGTTATAGTGAATGTAAAGGGGCACCAAATAAACAATAAACGCTAAATTTAGTTGATTAATAATTAGAATAATTATAAAACTCTCCAAAAACGCTAATTTTGAGTTATTTTACTTGTAAAAAGTCATTCAGTAGACTTAACTAAAAGATATTTGTGCATACATCGAAAGGAAATTTTCTCAGCTTTCCAATGAAACCTTGAAAATGACGATTTAAAGCATATTTTTTGGATTAGAGTCTTTTAAGCACTTGCAAGTCGATTACAGGAAAAGTTTGGTAATGAAGATATAAAGAAATGAGAAGCGATAGGAACACGATGCTGAAGAAAAAATTATTTATCGTCCCAAAATAGATATTGCTAGAATCATAATTCATTATTTTGAGAAAATAACAAAAACCTCCTCAAAAATATTAACTTTTAACTACTTAACAACTAAAAGGTAATTAAAACTAATTAACTGGAAGATATGAGAACACCATCAAATAGGAAATTTTCTCACCTTTCGAATGGAACTAAAAGATTTAAAATATAAAGTATACTTTTTGAGTTAGAGGTATTTTAAAACAAATAACACATAACACACACACACAAAAAGTTCAATAACTCTGTAACGGTTGACATTTGATGGCATGTGTAGAACAATTTTTGCTCCAAATATGACAGTCAATCACCCCTCAAGAGATTCTTAACCATGAACCAAAACCCTATATACTGACCTATTTGCAACTTTCGACAGAATTAACAAAACTTGGTCTGAATGGATCATCGATGGTTACAATCCTTTCTCATTGGCCGTCAGCTCACTACGAGCATTGGAGATGTCTGCTCTCAACTGGGGTGGCATTCCGCATCTCGATTCGAGTGACTCGATTCGAAACGTTTTGAAGTCGTTTCGACTAAATTGCGGCATTACCTATCGCATTCGACCAAGTATTCGAGCTTGTTAGATTGCGGTACTAGATTTCGACTGCGTGCTCGAGCGCAAACTGCAAATAAGAGTATACAATGAGAAAATATATGTATAATTCTGCTACGAATAAGTTTCATAAAACCAACTTTGATAAAATATAATAATTGTTTGCATTTAGGGTGATGAGCCTATTTTGGCACCATTAGGGAGAGGGTCGCACTATTTTTTGAACAACTTTAAAAGAAGCCATATTATCTATAACCTTTCTCAGAATAAAGTATCAGTGTACTGTTTCTTAAACATCTATATAATGCTTATTTAGCAGAATTGCCTCAATTTTCAGCATAAATAAAAATAAATGTTCGATTCTGTGCATCTATTCCCACCTCAACGATCCAAATATCGCCTCATGGGTGTGCCAATTTCCACCTCATCGAAAAACAATCTAGTTGAAACGCAATGCCTCATATTCCATTTGCGTCGATTCTAACTAGGTATCCAGATCATGGACGCCAACGTGTGATTTGTAAAACGAATCATTCTGCTTTTTTCAGCCGATCAAAACAAACGTAAACATCACGCACATCAATGAAACTCATCAGCTGTTAGTAGAAGAGCGCCCAGAATTGCGCACGCAGAAAAAAAACTATTCGAAGGTTAGCAACTGGAACGACAAGTTTCACAACACATTGCTTTCTCCCGATCCGAATTTTATGTGCAGATGAAAATAAAATATCTGCAATCAACAATTAGTTGAATAACTTGAAATAATTGATTATTTATACCAGAAATTGCATTACATTATATTTACAAGTTCATGTTTTGGTTTGGCCGCACTGGTGATTCTTTTCTGTATGATGGATGCAAAAAGTTGGTTTTGATTGTGGTAGTGTATCAGCAAAACATGTCAATAATAGGAATCCCCGTATTTAATTTTATCCTATTATAACACTAGGCCTATTCTAGTGTTTGACGAGTGATTTTAAAGTGAAATTATCGTAAAAAGGTTCTCCAGCTAAAATAAAGGTATGTATCAGTGCAATGTTTAGTATATTTGTGCCGGAATAACGAGATATGAGGCGGTAAATGCTGGCTCGTAAGTGTTTATTTTGCTAAGCGCCGATGCATCCAGTTTCGGTTCACTACGTGAGTGAGGCGGATTAGTAGATATTTTAATAAGGTGATTTTGTTTTAATTAAAAGTTGGATTTAGAGGATAGTTCTAGATACATATGTGCACAACAAATAAAGAATATAACTTGAGCTTATTTTTTCTCACCTGTTTTAGCCAAATCGATAGTGTCATTATCTCATATGCTTGGTTCGAAACCAAGGGGTACGAAATAGGGTCACAATAGGCTCTACTGCCATAATAGGCACATCACCCTATTTAGTTTATATTTAAATTAGTTGCTTGTTGTCGAAATATATATGGATAAGTTTCGCAAATATAACATTTTTTTCTAGTACTCAATAGGGGTGAGCACTTTGAAATAAAATCGATGTTGTCAAACATCGATCCAAAAAGATCCGATGTAATATAATATGTAGAAGTACGATTTTTTTCCCTTTAATGTACGAAAAATAAATTTACCCTTTTCAAAAATATTCTTACTATATAAAACAATTTAGACATCGATGATAACTTTCATGCACCGATCGGGCCAATCAACGTCAGATTTACAACTAAAATTTTAGTTCATTCCAATTTTTTTTCTTGCATTCTTTAGCTAATAATATTTGACAGGTATTTTTTGTTATGGCTGAATATAATATTTACTTTAAGTTATGAGCTTTCAACTTTTGAAGTTTGAAAACATTTTTCAATCGCTGATAGCTCGGAAAGTATTCGATGCATGGAAAAAATATTAGATATAAAAAGTTGCATTTTCGCATGAGCTTACCGGAAAAATTTAGAATGTTTTTACAATTTTTGTATTCCACAATTATTATAAAAAAATTAATTCTTTAAAAGTGGATTCAATTTTTTTACTTAATTTTTTCTTTAAATAATAAAAGTTATGTTCAAAAAAATGTGAAAATTTTTGCAGTGGACCTCAATATATATATATATATATATATATATATATATATATATATATATATATATATATATATATATATATATATATATATATATATATATATATATATATATATATATATATATATATATATATATATATATATATATATATATATATATATATATATATATATATATATATATAACATATAAACGGGCAATTTTACATTAAACGCCATGTTATGGGCCAGCTTTAATTGAAATATCTCGTAAAGTAATAAAGTTCTCAATATAATTATAAATGTTTTCATAAAACAAAAAACTTTTAAGTCCCAGCTTGTTTTTTTGATTTGCTTCTAACATTTGCAGAATTCATAACAAAAATAACAAAAAAAAACCTGTTTTAATCCACCTAGCGGTGCAATTGTGCCTTTCTCATATCTCCAAACTATGACACGGAGGCTTTTTATGTTCAACATAATTGTGGAAATAGACATTCTACATACATTCTAATACATTCTTAGTACACTTTGCACTTATATACAATGGCATACCAGCCACGAACTTGATGAGCTACGTGTCGACGGTGAAACACTTGAAACAAAAAAATATCATACTTCATTAGCCTAATCAGCATTAGATCAATGTTATCTGCTTGCTAACTCATTGTGTCATGCGGGGGTGGGTATGTGAGGAGGGCGAAAGGCCCATGAACGACTTTTTCCGATCTCGACGAACTGAGTCGAATGGGATATGACACTCGGCCCTCCGGGCCGCGATTAGGTTGACGTTTTTTAGAGTGATTGCATAACCTTTCTATATGAGAAAGACAAAAATGTGCCAAAATCCAAAAACGTGAACCGTCGTCAAATTTTTTTTCCAGTTTGCATCAAATCTCGACGTTTCATGCACCTTGAACACATTTAGCATCAAAAATAAAAATTCTATTTTTAATTTTTCCTATAGTTTATATGAGAAATTTCTGTGTGACCGCACTCTGAAACCCGTAATTCCGGAACCAGAATTCCGATCGATCCAAAATTCAATAGCAGCCGATGCGAAGGTTGCACCTTTCATTTGAGACTAAGTTTGGGCAAATCGGTCCAGCCATCTCTGAAAAAATGAGTCACATTATTTAACACATACGCACATACATACACACACATACACACACATACACACACACATACACACACATACACACACATACATACACACACACATACAGACTTTTTCCGATCTCGACGAACTGAGTCGAATGGGATATGACACTCGGCCCTCCGGGCCGGGATTAGGTTGACGTTTTTCGGAGTGATTGCATAACCTTTCTATATGAGAAAGGCAAAACCTTTATCAGATTTTTATTGGTGAGCTCATACGAAAACGTACTTTTTATTATTTAATACATTTTTCCGTACAACGAAGAGTTTCCGAGTTATCAGTGGTTGAAAAATGGTCCAATTCATAAAACTCAACAACTCATGACTTAAAAAAACCTATCGTATTCAGCCTAAACAAAAAACAAATGTCAATTATTTTGTGCTAAGAATGCAAAAAAAATTTTTTGGTAAGAGTTAAAATTGCGGTTGTAAATCTGACGTGGAATGACCCGTACATTAAATATGTAGAATTACTCAACTTTTCGTTCATCAAGATGCCATTTTTTCAGGTTCATGAAATAAACGAAACGAACTATTTACAATGCACGAAAATGCTTTGTTACAGAAAACGAGTGATGATTTCGTTCATCGTATGATAACCTAAGATTTTTTTTTCAGTGTAAACAAAATTGAAGTTTGTTTTGTTTTTTTTCGATGAGCGTCAAATTAACAGAATAAAAATAGTGATAGTGGTAAAAAAATTGACCCAAGCATGTTCATAATTTGTTCACGTCACTCACCCTCAGCCTTTTTAATGCTTGGGCATTATTTTGTTGTCATATAACTGTATTCTTGACGTTCTGTATGTATGTAGGTAGCCACCATCCTAGCTTGAGTCTTGGTCTGTCTGCGGCTCCACTTAACAGTACGCGCAAATTTCGTTACCATTCTGCGTTCAGCATACCGCTGTATAATGGGCCAAAAAGGGGGGTGGCGGAACCGTAGGCAAATGCACCTACTCAGTATCCGCGGGCATCAAAGAATCTACTTCCAACAATAAAATCCAGCAGATTGAATACCGACTTTTGCAATACTTGTCAAGCTTTCCACGAGATGGTTTGTTGTAGAAGAGCGCGTCAAATTGTTTACAACTGTTGGAGAGAAATTTATCTGTCGCGAACGAGGGCCCCTTTTCCTCCTTGACTCCGATTGGCCCTCCACTTCATTGTCCAGTTGTAATTTCAATGATGCCCTGATGCACCCTCCCCGATCAGAAACACATAACAAGAATCTTTCAAAACTATATCTTTCGTTGTTACTTGATATAATTTTCTGTTATTTTAGCTACTAAGGAGACCAAATTTATAACATTTCATTCTGATCGGGATCCTCACCCCGTAAATCATATGCATATAATGTCAATATATATCATTCATAATATAATATAATATAATATAATATAATATAATATAATATAATATAATATAATATAATATAATATAATATAATATAATATAATATAATATAATATAATATAATATAATATAATATAATATAATATAATATAATATAATATAATATAATATAATATAATATAATATAATATAATATAATATAATATAATATAATATAATATAATATAATATAAATAACTGTACTCTTGAAGTTCTTACCACAAAATATTATTTTTTAAGGTGAAGCACCGAAACATCGAAATGCCTAGCTTATAGTGTTTCTTATTCGGACCTCAGTCGCATGATGGGATTTATTATCTGCAGAATGAGTTATTCACAATTATACTAAGATTAAATATCATGTATAATAACTGAATTGACACATCAAAAATAACTGTTTAAAACAACACAAGCCGCTTCTATATTAGCTTCAAAATTTTTGCTGAATAATTATAGCGCGAAAACTGCACTTTTCAAAAAAGGATCTCATTTTCTTGCGGAACATCATGCTTGACTAGGGGTTTGCTGAGTATCACGAATTGTTTTTCCGTTTTGGGAGCTATCGTCAATCCGGTTCTAGCTTAGTTCTGGTACTAAGTTAGTATCGGATACTGATGAGACGAAGTCGAAACGAAAATTCCAAAACCAATTTAAGTAACAATATGCCAATAATATTCAACTTGTAAACATTTGTCGTGCTATGCGATCGAAACACGATAAATTTTTGAAATTGAGTTATTTGTTCACTAATCGAACCGGACTTATAATGTCTGTTTATTGCTGTAAGTACTTTATTTCTTGAATGTGAGTTGAACAACGTTCATGATGTTGTAAAACTAAATAAAGTAAACATCCACCATTTTTCTTTTCCAACAAACATTTTACTGTTCTAACAGATTGCTTAATCTTTAAAGCGGGTATCTCATTGAGATTATTTGATTTTTGTTTCTTGCAAAAAAAATGTTTTATTGTTATATTATTTCATTTTGTGCAACTTTTAGGTATACTGAAACCTCCGTTTACGAATATTTATTTCATATTTCAATTATTTCATTTACGTAACTTTTTTTACGAACTTAATTTGAAATAACAAACTCTTTTAACCCTCCGAAAGTCGCGCATACGGCCTACCGAACGAGCAGCCGCTGGTGCCCTATGACGATTTCGCTAGATTTGCAGAGCAGCGTACACTCAGTGCACTAGCGCGACTGTCGGAAGGTTAAGAACCAAGTTCATCAAAAAGTTTGAGTACGAACACTACATGAAGTTGTAAACAATATAAAATATTCTTAGCTGGAATATAAGTTGGGTATTTTCGAAATTGGGTGGAGGAGTAGATGACGGAAATCAATATTTTTGGCAATTTTCTTTCACTTTTGGTTTATAAAACTCTATAAATTCTCAACAATATGTTTTTTTTCGGAATGTGATGACGAGTATATGATGCAAATCGATGTTTGAGCCATTTTAAAATCCAAGATGGCGACTTCCGGTTATAGATTATAGAATACGCTCTATAATCTCAACAAAATGGTATTTTCGGAGTGGGATTGACGATTGGATGCCGGAAATCGATGTTTAAGACTATTTTGAAATCCAAAATGGCGTAACTTTCTATAAATTCAACAATATGTGCACTTTTTATTTTGATTAGAGATGGTTTAACCTTAGGGCTATTCGCCTCAATTTGGGTTGGAGAAATCTCTTTTGGAAAAATCTCTAACCCTATGTGTGGGGTTTGGAATCGAACCCAGGTAAACTGCGTACAAGGCAATTGAATTGCGAACTACGCTTTGTCCGTCTACCGGGTATTTTCGGAATGGAATTGGCAAGAAGAAATCGATGTTCTAAGCCTTTTCAAAATCGAACAGGGCGACTTCCGGTTTAAAAAACGCTCTATAATCTCGATATTATGGGTGCTTTCAGAATGGAATTGATGAGCCGATGCCAAAAATCGATGTTTCAGGCCATTTTGAAACCTAAAATGGGGACTTCCGGTTTAGAAAACATTATACCCTCAACGATATGGATATTTTCGGAATGGAACTGACGAGTCGATGTCGAAAATCGATGTTTAGGCCTCTTTCAAAACCAAGATGGTGGCTTTCGGTTTAGATAACGCTTTATAACCTCAACAATAGGGGTATTTTCGGAATGGAATTGATGAGGAGATGATGGAAATCGATGGTTTAGTAATTTTGAAATCCAAGATGGCAACTTATGTCCCCAGACATAGCATCTTAACCTTTTTGATTATTAATTATAAATTTCCAGTGCAAAGTTAAAAAAAATATTTTTGAATCTTTTAGGTAAGAAAATATGTTGACAATAATTCTCAAAGGTTTTAAGTGATTTCGCAATATCTTTCTCCCAAGGTTGCACGTTGATTTTTTACTGTTTTAGAAACCGATTGTACTTAGAACTCAAAGTATTCTTTATAATATTATTTTAATAATGCAAGCAAATTTCGTGTCATTTATTCATTGGAAAATGCGGTGTTGGGGTAAAGTGAGGAACTGTCTTTGGGATAAAGTGGAAAATGTCAAAAATCGCCAATGAGACACCATTTTGCATTCAAATATTGTCAATTAGGTAGTTCATGTCATTTCTGCTCATCTCATGAAAGGGGGCGCTTTTCCATAATGCTTCCATAATTCGGTTACTCGGAGATGGCTGAAACGATTTTATCAATCTTTGTCTCAAATGAAAGGTGTCACATCCTCCCCTGCTATTAAATTTCATCCTGGCCCGACATCCGGTTTCGGAGTTACTCGGTAGGCTTTCAGTTTAATTTTGGTAATATTGGACATTATCAGTCGGAGTTTGGTAACGGCAGCCCTAAGTTTGCGCCGCTAAAACAACAAAAATGACCCATAAAAAATTGAAAAACGATCCATAAAAAAGTTGTCCATGTTCCATAAAACAAAACTGAAAATCCATAAAAAAGTGTGAATGATCCATAAAAAAGGGTGATTTGATCCATAGATTATGTAAAATTGAACCATAAAATAATCGCAAAAGAGCACTAAAATAGTAATAAAAGAGCAATTAAAATGAAACAATGCCCCATAAAAATATTGGAAATGTTCCATAAAATGATACATTTTGCGCCATAAATTAACTGACATTGATCCATAGAATATTAACAATGTACATTAAAACACGTCGATATGTTCCATAATATCGACAAAATGGAGCAATAAAATGTCAGAAAAAGTTCCATAAATTTGATGAAAATGTTTGCTAAATAATTTTTCTTGGTCCATAGAAGATGTAAAAATGAACATTAGAAATGATTCATATATCGAACGTTAAATTATGGTTCATGGATATTTACAAAACGATCCATAAGAAAATAAAATGTTAAACGATCCATTAATATGCGCTTATGCACCAGAAAAATTAAATTTAATGAATTCATGCGAAATTGCTATTCGAACTAATAATAAAGTTTATTACATTTGGTTGTAATGTCAAACTACAACAAACAATGCATACATTATAGTTAAACTTCAGCTTCCGTACCCAACTAGTCAGCTAACTGACCTTAGCTAACCTGAAATCATTATGGCAACTCTTTAAACGTCAGGGTATTTATGATATTAGAGCGCTGAGTGTTATTAGACCACCTATACAGGCTAGCATGAGTCGCAAATACTATCTGAATAACTATCTGAAGCGAAAACGGACACTTTATACACGAACACTGACTAATGTGGCTACGCCACATCGCTTTCTTGTGCACTGTCCGACTTCGCTGCCGCTCAGTCGGCTTTTAACTAGCTATAGCCCCTATGTTTAAGTAAACCGGGCAAACGAGAGGACCACAGGTTTGCCTGCAATTCCAGCTACAAGTTAATCAATGCCTCGTCCAACGGATCCTCAGCGGCTTTGCGCCGCTTCGGATCCTTGGCCTCGGATATGCGGCCAAGCCGCATCACACTAGCTCCCAGTATAAGCTCACTTGTTAACACACTGTCACTATTATGAGAATTATTAAGCACAACTTATTTTTTAAGTTTACCATAAAATTTCGCATGAATTCATTAAATTTATTTTTTCTAATGCATAAGCACATATTAATGGGTCGTTTTACATTTTCTTTTCTTATGGATCGTTTTGTAAATATCCATGTACCATAATTTCGTTCGATATATGAATCATTTCTAATGTTCATTTTTACATCTTCTATGGACCAAGAAAAATTATTTAGCAAACATTTTCATCAAATTTATGGAACTTTTTCTGACATTTTATTGCTCCATTTTGTAATACCGTGGAACATTTTTGTCGATATTATGGAACATATCGACGTGTTTTAATGTACATTGTTAATATTCTATGGATCAATGTCAGTTAATTTATGGCGCAAAATGTATCATTTTATGGAACATTTCCAATATTTTTATGGGGCATTGGTTCATTTTAATTGCTTTTTTATTACTATTTTAGTGTTCTTTTGAGACCATTTTATGGTTCAATTTTACATAATCTATGGATCAAATCACCCTTGTTTATGGATCATTCACACAGTTTTATGGATTTTCAGTTTTGTTTTGTGGAACATTGACAACTTTTTTATGGATCGTTTTACAATTCTTTATGGATTATTTTAAATATTTGATATGCAAAAGTACATTTTCCCGTTTGGTAACCCTTAGGAAAATAAATATTTTCGGATGGTTTCTTTCGATTCTCTTCACTTTAGAAAAAAATGTTACGGAGTGACGATTTTGTTATATGTTTTCAGTTGCTTTATTTAATAACCCATAACTTCGTCACTTTGTGACATTTTTCATCAAATTTGATTAGTTTATTTAGGCTCTTCAGACGTGTGCATATATATACCTGAATTTTCAAAAAAGTTAGGATTTATTGCTGCAGGTTTCTTATTGATTTCGTCAATAAGCGCTAAAGATTGATCACTGAAGACAGTTTTCATAATGATGTGAAACCTTTTCGGAGCCAATGTCTCAAACGTGCAGCCATCTCAACTGATCCACAAATACACCACGGCATCTATCTAACTCATTTCGATCTATTTTCGTCTCCACTGGGAACGAGAAAATATTTCACAGCAGAAGCGCCTTCTGTTATCAGTTCCCCTCGAACTAGCGTTTGGAACTGATATGGATGCGCATATAAGTCGCTTTCTTCGTCCTTCCCGATTGAAAAGTTGAAAAGGGATCCTATATTGAATGATTAAATGAATAGTTTCTATAATGCTGAAGAAAAAATCCCAACTGGAGAATAATAAATTTTTAACCGATATCAGTGCTCCCCTTCTGCCCTTTTCATTGGCTGGAATTGCATTGTTTTATTCTCATGAACTATTGGTATTCGAGTGTGCGGTCCTGTTAGTGCAAGAATGCACTTTAGTGCTACAAACTATTATACAAACTTTAGATAGATTTGTTTCCCCCATTAAAGTTTCAACTTGCTCTCCATGGTGACACGCTCGTTAACTTTACAGAAGCCTCACAAGAACCCGACCACGATACCTAACTTTTAAACAAACCACTCTAAGCGAGTAACTAACGAATAATTTGGCAAGACTCTTCCAGTGGCTCTTTAGTGAAAAGATAAATAACCAGCCGCATCCCTTCGGAGACAAATTGCGTGGAACTTTCCCGGAAGATGCAAAATGAACAGCACCTGCTGCCATAATTTTACGTGTCCTCGTCACCGTTGTTCATCAGTTCGGGACTCGGGTGTGTTTCGGTGACTTTGAGGGAAACATTGGCAATATGCGAACCTTTCTCGATCAGAAGCATGTAGCAAAAATATTTCCAAACTATATCTCGCGTTGTTACTTGTTATAATTTTTTTGTTATTTTAACTACTAACATCGCCAGATTTATAACCCAACTTACTAGGAAAATTGCATACTGTTCTAATTTTATTATCGCATTCTGATCGGGATTCGCACCATTTTCTTTACCACAAGTTTCACGGGACTGTTTTCTTCTAACTTTCATGGAAAAGAGGACATTCAGCTAATGATAGATGGGACTGGGTGTTGGAAACGAGGTGCTAACAACCGGGGTTCTGAGACAGTTCAGTCCGACAATGAAACCAGGCAATGCAATGCGGGTTACGATTGGGGATGACGAAAGGTTGAGGATCAATTTCGAGTAACTTTGCTGGATGCGATAATTGGAAAGAAAATTAGTCTGCATCAATGGGGTGATTCAAAAAGGTCGTCAATTAGGAAAATAATATTAACTTGATTATTTCGGGGCATATTAACTTGATTATTTCGGGGCTGCGGTTTCTTCGTTAAATAAGTTTTGCAAAACTTTCTTTTGATGGATGGGTGATATATAAGGGCAGGGATTCATTTTTCCTTCCCCGAACTGAGATTTCGTTCGGTTTTTTTATGTGAACATTTTTCATCTTTTGCCTGCCTGCTGACCAAGTAACCAATAACGAAAATATCAAGAAGCACATCGATGGGTGAAATTATTAATTCCTGAAGATCACTAGAAAATGAGTTAAATACACTGAAATCATTTGTTGAAAAAGAATCCGATTCATAGTCACCCTTTGATCTACTGCTTTGCATATATTGCCAATCTTCTGCTGTGCAGTAATATTAAAGCGCAATCTTTGAAATCTTAAATTGAGAAAGGTACTTGTTCCTGCTTCGGTTTCGCTGAAACAAGCTGCTCCCAGTCAGCGGTAAGGTAAATATTAAAAGCTTATTTTTACCCACGCTGTTTGTTACTATACGCTTGCCTTGAAACTGGCCTCTGGTGAAATGGTATTGAAATTGATTCCATTCCGAATCTTTCCACCATCCTATATTATGGAACTAGCTACCATTGAGTACGTATTTGTCCTTCCGTTAGTCTCAAGTCGAAGGGACCACAATCCAATTGCATTCGCAATCGACTTTCCTCTTCTCTATATTGTACATAGGGAACTGGGGGTAAGACGGACATATTAAGAATATACTCAAATATAATATAGAAGAAGCACGTTTTTGTTAACATGCGATGTTCTATGTTATAGCTTTATATGTTGGTTTTCAAGTGTATAGGTTAATTATGTTATAAAAATCAATAAGCATCTTATTTTACAGAAATAGAAAACGTAAAAATATTTGAACCTATTTTTAAACTACGGATAAAACGGACAGCTGGTGGGGGGTAAAATGGACATGTTGGTTGGATATTTGTGAGAGTTCCCATCCCGTTCGAAGTTGTCCAATTGTGCTACTGTACGAAGATACTTACAATCGCGTGCTGCTTGTATAGTGGTCCGATGAATAAATTCCCAAAGGCAAAAAATAGGTTGAACCAATTTGCACATAAGGGCATGTACCTTACTTAGAAAAGTAGGATTTGAATGTTTTGTGTTCCACTCGTCAGTAACTGACACCAACTTGCTGCCAGTTAAACGCTTCTGTGCTTGGCTAGTCGAGACATCCCTTGGTACCAGCTAGGTGCTTTAGGCGTTCAAATATGTCGTGTGGACTGTTTGAATTTAGTGTCTAACTGGCGCCAATTTGGTGATAGTTTGGATATATTGTCTAGCTGGCAGTAAGTTGGTGTTAGTTACTGACGAGTGGAAGACGAAACATTCAAATCCAGCTTTTCTAACACGTATTAGATTTTTTATCGATTTTCTATTTTATTTAAACCAATAATTGTTGCTCTTCTTTGGGTTCCATATCGGTTCATTTTTCGTGGTAATTCTTTACTTTGACATGTAACTGGAATTCCGGAAGATAGAACAACTAAAGCTATGTTCAGCTATGAACCTGGATGAGGTTGTTGACGGTGTACAATAGTCCAGGACGCGAAATGAGCAGGAAACAATTTCGGACGGTTTCATCTTTGGATTTAGAGAGTTGATGTCTCAGAAACATTTATCTTTCGTCACAAACTGCTTCTTTTGGCTGAAGTCCTAAGAAAACGAAGTAATTCTAGTTGAGATAGAACGAAACATTCTTCTGTAATTTTCTAGATTAACAAATTCTTAACAACTTTGTTGATGATGATGAACTTTGTATTTAAAACTGTTGTTATTTTAGAATGATTTCCATAACATAGGTAGAATGTCTCTCAAAATACAGTTTTTCCCGCTCAATGTTTTTTTTAAATATTTCAAGAGCATAATTAGCGGCCACTTTTGCTGAATGAAGAAAGTTTTCATCTTGTCTGATTCAAAAGTTCACTTTAAAATGAAAATCGTTCAGCTTGAGATGCAAAGTTATCATATTCAACAAATTTGTTAAGAATTGGTTACTCTAGAAAAGGACAGAAGAAAGTATCGTGCTATCTCCGCTAAAAAAAAATTGAAATCTATTTTTAAGACCACCCTAAAGCCGCTTCAGCCAAAAGAAGCAGTTTATCACGTACTATAAATGTTTCTAAGATATCAAATCTCTAAATCCAAAGATGAACGCCTGAACAATTGTTTCCTGCTAATACTGCTTCTTGGACCATTGCGGTGGTACAGATCCCTTACTTGGGGAACAGCCGTGTGCGAAGCTTTTTCGTTGAAGATGGGAGCAAAACCTTTGGCATAAATCGCCATGCAGCCAAAACGATGATGGATTTTTTTTTCGAACAAGCGAGCAATATTAAAATTTGCAAGAAAGGTATGTCCGTACTCTGTTCTCATGCAGAAAATTGGGCACGACGTGTCGCAGGTGAACTAAGCAATTCACTCGCATGTATCTATAAACTTTCAGGTGCCCTAGTGTCATACAAAAACCATGATTTTGGGTCAGAGAGTTTTACCCTTTTTATGTTTTTTAAGAATCTACCGTATCCAGCAAAGAGTCGACAATTTAGGTTATACAAGCAGCAGAGTATTGGTCAACGGGACTGGAGACAAGTAACAGTGATTATTATTCATAAACTGGAACAACCAGCTTTCGACCACAATTCGTATTGGACGATTGCATTGCTATTCTACTACTTCTAGACAATTTGGTTAATGCAAAGGATTTGTTATCAAATCTCAATTTGCCTTTTGTAAAGGGCCGAGCGATTGCATTACAATGTGTTGGGTTTGACACAAGGCCCCCGTTTATATCATCCACCAGAGACAAACTCTCGTCATGCTCTTCATTGACTTGTTCAATTTCATGAATAATAGATGCAGTGATTCAGGCACGTAGCCAGAGGGGGGGCTAGGGGGCTAAAGCCCCCCCCGAAATTTTTCAAAAATATATTTAAAAAACCGGTGACTTTTAACAAAACTTGTTGCTTATTTGGTTTGAACAAATTATTGAGAAAAAGTTAAAGAAGGCTATTTCTAACCACCGAAGGCAATGGTCACGAAATTCAGTGTGCTTTATGCTTTTGCTCGAGCCAGTGCGAAGCGAACAACAAAAAAGTAACTTTTATATTGTGTGCCTTGTCTGAAGAATACAAGAGACTGTTACTTTAATTGTAGCTGTAATAATCTGTCGAGATTAGTGATTAGCAGAAGCAAGAATTGGTGCTCCAGCCAAATGCGGTGATTATAAAATTATTGATCATTCGCATCCTGAAGGTGTAAATAGAGATTAGACTTTCGGAAACCGGCTCTATCCAGTTCTACCATGGCAGGCATTTAGCGCTCAACAAATTAGTGCAGACGAAACCATTCATTTCGCACAACTTAAAGCACAAGGTTGTGTGTGACAATGCTATAATTAAGATCCTTCTGTATATGGACTATGAGAAAATGAATGTTCCGCTACAAGATCGGATACCGCTTACTCGCAGATTAATGTCACATTTGGGAGAAATGGAATCTATTTGGAAGGGCAATTATTGAGGGCGAAAAGCAAGGAAGATATTCGCGAACATAAAGTAGTTACTAACTACGATGATGACACGGAAATGTACAATAGCGAGATAGAAATGAACTACTCCCCCCCAAGACATAGTTGGTGAGGAAAAAAATATTTCCTCGCCTCGTAAACAGGTTTCCACGTGCAATGGCTAAGCGCTTGCGCGAGATCTGTAGGACAACCACATAAACTCGTTATATTATTTTTATTGTTTACATAAGGAAATATATAAAAGACCCACGACCCAGTTTGTTATTTTTAAATGATAAGTTTTTGAATTGCACACAATTTTGAATTTCTGTATTAGGTCAGTGCACACTGTACACTCTGTTCTCTGTACACTACTCTGCGCTACACAAAAAGTATTTCAATTTATCTGAGAACGATTGAGCCGAGAATAGAATTTTCATTTCGCGTCATTTTAACGCAATACCATTTTTATTAACGCTTCATTTCATTGTTACGAGTAATTCGTTCCGTACTAATACACTGTTAATCCGTAATTCCGTGATATCTTCGACAAACGTGCAAAAAAAATTCTTTTAAAAGTGGACCGGGCAAAAAGTGGTAAAATAATAGGCAATCACGAAGAGGGACTAAAATGTTGGGACTGATTGAATCTATAAGTCAATAAGTTGGGATAACAGTTTCGATTTCATGTCTTAAGTATGTGACAGTCTTTCGTTCCGTTTTTGCTCGTCATGGAATAAAATGAGAGAGATAATCTTAAATAAGAGAGCAAAGAGAGGAAAAAATCAACCAATCTAAATCGACTCAAGATCACTCTTCTATCTTTACTATACACTCAACACGAGTTCTTTCCGAATTGCGCTCTGATCTTCTCATTTCGTCTTCGTTGCGTTAGGTGCAACAACTTTAATTGAAACTTTTTCCCAAATAGTGATAAAACAAACATGTAATCAGACAAACATTACAACTTTCTTCAAGAAATCATACATCTCTTCCAATCTTGATGATGATTGAAAAAAATCAAGAGCTAATTATTTTTATTCACAAACAAACCTATTACTAAACAGATTAGTGTTCATATTTGTTTAATGAATTGGCAAAGAGTTTTGCAAAAGTTTTACAGGAAACGGATAATTTGCTGTAATTTAAAACAGACAACTCTAAAGGAAGCCTCGGCAAATTAGGTGCAAGTGCGATGTGTTCTCTTCCATGTGTCGGAAGCAAGTGATGCTGAAATTATTATCTATGTTTATAGTCTCTAGTTATATTGGTGTCATCAATGTTATATTTACCAAATTTTATGTAAATTAGAAGCATTGAGTAATCAGTGCTAAGTAATTTTCTTTCGATTTGTGAATAGATTCTGAGCAGTTTCGCTCAGTAGATTAAATTCTGGGTAGTTTCCATTAGTAGATTAAATCATTGAAATATATATTTGACATTGTCCAAAACCCCACGAATTCCGAAATAAAACCTTCAAATAAATAAATAAAACCAAAATGTTCAAATATAATATTTACTTAATCTAGGTAATCTTCTCAAGTTACAACGGTTTTGCAAGATTGTCAAAAGTCAATAGAGCTAAGGCATTCTTGCTTTGTAGTGAAATCAGTAGTTTTTGCACTCACTTTACATTTTGACTTTTACTATAGTTTTAGGGATCTAGGAAAATCAGTCTACGATATTTTTAATTCATAAGTACAATGATATAAAAAGTACCTAAAAAGAATCAACTTAAATAGATAAAAAGATAGTTATTCTGAGTTGCCTGATAATGTTGTCGAAGATAGTCTTTAACCCATTACCTATGAGAGTCAAATGAAAAAAAAAGTGTTTTTTTCAGGATTGTTTTGATTACGACATGATCAGTATCATTTAAATTGAAAATTTCATAAAGTCGAGTTAACGCAAACTTCGGATGAAGTCAAAGAGCTAGTAATAGTAGAAAGAAACCTGATCATGAAAATAGGAGTTGAACCTATTTTCTGCATCTACAAATCGCCTGCCTTATCAGAAGATTTGAAGCAAATTTCGACATTCACTTTGTTCGGACATTCTTTGCAACGGTAAACTTTGATTTCACACTGATATATTCCTATTCATGGGGACAACCTTGACGTTGGTTTCGTTCTTCTGATTAGCAAATGCGTGTAAAGTTTCATGAGACGGGTTTTTGGATATTTTTCTACTCATTCCAATTTAGCGTCTTCTACAAATTGTAAAGGTGTATCGAATGTGTAGCATTTTCAAGCAGCGTAGCATGCAGCGTAGCATTTTCAAGCAGCCCTTAATACTTTGAGCTCTTGACTATTCATTTTTGTAACTAGAGAAATTTCTAACTTGTAAATCAAAAATAATCAAATTTAATTCGTCGATGCACTATAGCCTTTCTTGTAACAGGCAACATGTTATTAGAGTTTTTAGTGTCTATTGTCTTATTTTTGGAATTGTTTTCACTAAGAACTTTTCATAATTACGTTCAGTTTCCAGTGATTGTTTCAAGTCATCAGAATTAATACATTTATGCAATAATTTTTAAGCCCCTCCCGAAACAAAATCCTGGCTACGGGCCTGCAGTGATTCTTTCATAAACTGCAACACAGCTATAGATTGAGGGCGCTTGGATTCGACGATGGGTTTGAGCAGCAGTCTTCGACCGATTTCTCAATTCTTTTTGTTCAATATTTGCAGCTCGATGCATGAAATTGGCGGGTAACAATCATGGACGAGATTCGTCCCGATGTTGTAAAATCGGTTTTTTGTTACGTATATACCACTTTCCAACCGCCGGAAATAAAAATAGTGGCCTCTACTAATAGCACGGAATGACACAAACTAATTGAATCACAATCCACCAGCAGTGCACAGCTCACAAATATTTCCTTCTCGGTATTATACAGTCCATTGAGGAGATTCTTGATTCGCTTCAAACAGCTCAATACGAATGATCATAGAAACAAAACTGTTTGGTTGGTGCACCATATTGACAGCTCTGACCGAGATGGGCTGGAAATTTTCACTTTTTCAGATCCATTTCCAAAAAATTTCAAATGCAGATTTGTCATACATACTACAAAAATCAATACAACATTGCTGAACATATTTTCGACAAAATGGCTATGAAATTGATCAATTCCATGCAGCACAATAAAAGATATAAACATTCCAATGCTTACACCACTGTTCTTCCACAATTTTGAAGAGGATCCCCGTATTGAAAGGTAAGTTGTTAGTCACGACAAAACAGACAAAATTGTGAGAACAAAACGAACCGGTTCCAATTGTGAACCAAACGATGGGCGCTATCGGACGAGAGATTCCCGGCGGTGCTTCTCTCAAGGCACATCGTCGCTTTGGAAACTCCGCTCCATCACATCTTTCGAGCATTTCTTGTCAGTGGAATTTTTCCATTTTACTGAAAATTCTTGAACATGGTTCCAGTCCATAAAAAAGGAGAAATAAGCGAGACATCGATAACTTCTGTGGAATAACTTCCGTGAGTGCTGTTTCGAGGTGGTGATTATGGAACCACTTCATTCATAATGCAAGCAGTAGGACGTTGAACAGCGACTCTCCTGCCGTATCTAACATCCTAGATAATAGGGAGCATGAAACGTTGCCCTCAATCGAATATTGTTTACACCTACCTATCTGTCGCTTTTAATAGAGTGAACTAAGATGTTACGATCGCCAAAATTGAGAAATTTGGAATCAACCATAGTTTTTGCAGTTGTTTCGATCGTAGCTCACAGATCGAGAGATAATGGTTATCATTGGGGATTATCAAGAATCAACATTTACTTCTACGTCAGGAAAAGCCCAGGGAAGCTACTTGCAACCGTTGATATTACTGCTTTACCTTAAAAACCTTTATTTAGTGTTGAAGACTCTTTGCCGCTCCTTTACAGACGATCTTAAAATATCTCATCCGCTCAATCTTCGTTGATTGTGGTGTTGCAAGAGTCGCGTATGTGTAAATCCAGAGAAGTGCTCGGTGAACGAATTCTCATGAAATATTTAATGACTGCCGAAAACCTAAGGAGAATTTAGCCAAACTCGTTTGGCTAAATTCTCCTTATCTATGTTTATATAATATGGATACTATTACTCATTTGTACGTGGATCTAGGAAACTATCTTTTTTAAACTTTATGAATAATTGGTATCAGAAAATAATTTTTTAGTTCATGATGTACTTGTATTCTGTTCGTTGAATTGAATTATGTTATGTTATGTGTGTACGTATTGCTTAATATTTAAATTTAGAGAACTATCGAGTTGTGAAAAGACTTAAACAGATGAGTTTTTGGGCCAACATTGGGTTATAAACCTGTTATAATAACTTTTTTAAATTCTTCAAATTCACGAAACAGTATTCTTTTGTTTATATTTCATTTTATTAGAGTTTTTTGCTTGGGACTCTTTTCCGACCCATTTCTTATGCAAAACTATATCATTTTCAGATTTTTAGACCATTTTACCATTATTTGATGTATTTAAATCATTTGTTTCGTCGATTAATCAAATCGAAATACTTGATAAAGTTCCCTTTAAAATTTAAACTTTCTCATATTTCCTATAATAGAATTGCTACTTTGAACAAATACACAATCCCTAAAAACAGATAACACCGTGCTGCTTCCAAACATTTTCTCGCTGATTATAAAACAGAACATGAAATGATTTTACGGAAAATATAATTTTCTCCTAAAATGTGGACCACTGCTCTTATGTATTTCTAAAGGGAGAGTCTTTCGATCGTGTTTAAGCTCATAATTTTCAAAGAAACTAAAAACGAAAACAAATCTAATTGCGATAAAATTGTTCAAAGAATCCACAGAACAACGATGGAATTCAAAATTTTAAATGTAACATCAGTTACATAAGAACCCCGAGCAAAAATATATTTCGAAGAAAAATAAAGTGAAGGAAGCCTTTTGATTTGCAAATTTCAAGTTACCTAATTGCCAACGCGAAACTGGCTACATGGTGTCTTCGAAGGTTTTCATTAACGTTACAAGTCCGTTCCTCTGACAGTGTGTGTTCACTGATTAAACCTCATAAAAGGGAGACATCTGTTTTGACCTACAAATTGAAAAAAAATACCTACAAAATTGATCGTCACAATGCTACAAAAAAATAATGTTCTAAACCCCCCGATAGAACATTTCAAAGTTATGCTGAGATGAAAGAGGAGCATCTAAACTTTCGATTAGTGAGTAGTTTAGCGATACTGATTTTTTTTGTCTAAATATTTTCTACTAGAGACACCGTGTGCTTCCTTTGCTCCAACCGATCAAGTAAAGAAAGATTAGATTTCTTGCAGCAATCAATGTTTCAATTGATGACTGCAATGCTAAATAACATAGAGTTTGAAGCTTTTTAAACTGGGTGGGAATTTGCTAAAAAATTGTAATGAATTTAATGTTTGATAATGACTTTAAATATTCATTTAAATTTGTTAAATTGTAAAATCTCGTTCATTAAAAACGTGTGGAAATGAATTTTTCAACTTCTTGAGGGTTCATAATGTGCATATAGCATATGTGACCGAAACTTTTTAAAACCAAATATTAACTCTACTTTTGTTATTCATATTTCTTGTAAGCAAATTAACCAACACTCGTTTCTTCCAGTGATTAGTTTTCCCAACGATTGAATTGAAATTTAATAGTATACATTTATCTTTAACAAAATGGTTAATTAGACTGTTGGAATAGATTCTTACAGAAAAAGATGCTGTCAAAAATTGAATCCGCGCCAAATCAGCGCCGTGCGTCCAATTGATAACATAAACCAGAACTTCTGTGTTACTACCGAGGCATCACTCAGAACAAGCCAGTTGTTTAGGCGTTCACACAAAACGTGTGACTTTCTGGAGATAGTGTCTAACTGGCGCCAATTTGGTGTTGTTTTGGCTTATCTAACGTGCTCCAACTTTCAAGTCAGGTGTTGCGCTTTTATGCGTAAAATTTGGTGTTACCCAAAACCAAATTTGTTTTCTCATAGGATGATAAGAATAACCCAACAAAAACACGTCAAATTTGCGAAACCCTGGAACTCTCATCCAATTCGAAGTCGTCTAATTATGCTGCTGTACGGAAATATCTACAAATGCGTCCTGCTTGTAGGGTGGTCTGATGTGAAATCAGACCATGTCTGTCTCTTGAACAGCCCAGATCAGTGAACGGAGGAGAACGAGAACCAGAACGAGAACCAGAACGAGAACGAGAACGAGAAATTATGCTGCTTTACGGAACGGGAACGAGAACGAGAACGAGAACGAGAATGAGAACGAGAACGAAAACGAAAACGAGAACGAGAACGAGAACGAGAACGAGAACGAGAACGAGAACGAGAATGAGAACGAGAACGAGAACGAGAACGAGAACGAGAACGAGAACGAGAACGAGAACGAGAACGAGAACGAGAACGAGAACGAGAACGAGAACGAGAACGAGAACGAGAACGAGAACGAGAACGAGAACGAGAACGAGAACGAGAACGAGAACGAGAACGAGAACGAGAACGAGAACGAGAACGAGAACGAGAACGAGAACGAGAACGAGAACGAGAACGAGAACGAGAACGAGAACGAGAACGAGAACGAGAACGAGAACGAGAACGAGAACGAGAACGAGAACGAGAACGAGAACGAGAACGAGAACGAGAACGAGAACGAGAACGAGAACGAGAACGAGAACGAGAACGAGAACGAGAACGAGAACGAGAACGAGAACGAGAACGAGAACGAGAACGAGAACGAGAACGAGAACGAGAACGAGAACGAGAACGAGAACGAGAACGAGAACGAGAACGAGAACGAGAACGAGAACGAGAACGAGAACGAGAACGAGAACGAGAACGAGAACGAGAACGAGAACGAGAACGAGAACGAGAACGAGAACGAGAACGAGAACGAGAACGAGAACGAGAACGAGAACGAGAACGAGAACGAGAACGAGAACGAGAACGAGAACGAGAACGAGAACGAGAACGAGAACGAGAACGAGAACGAGAACGAGAACGAGAACGAGAACGAGAACGAGAACGAGAACGAGAACGAGAACGAGAACGAGAACGAGAACGAGAACGAGAACGAGAACGAGAACGAGAACGAGAACGAGAACGAGAACGAGAACGAGAACGAGAACGAGAACGAGAACGAGAACGAGAACGAGAACGAGAACGAGAACGAGAACGAGAACGAGAACGAGAACGAGAACGAGAACGAGAACGAGAACGAGAACGAGAACGAGAACGAGAACGAGAACGAGAACGAGAACGAGAACGAGAACGAGAACGAGAACGAGAACGAGAACGAGAACGAGAACGAGAACGAGAACGAGAACGAGAACGAGAACGAGAACGAGAACGAGAACGAGAACGAGAACGAGAACGAGAACGAGAACGAGAACGAGAACGAGAACGAGAACGAGAACGAGAACGAGAACGAGAACGAGAACGAGAACGAGAACGAGAACGAGAACGAGAACGAGAACGAGAACGAGAACGAGAACGAGAACGAGAACGAGAACGAGAACGAGAACGAGAACGAGAACGAGAACGAGAACGAGAACGAGAACGAGAACGAGAACGAGAACGAGAACGAGAACGAGAACGAGAACGAGAACGAGAACGAGAACGAGAACGAGAACGAGAACGAGAACGAGAACGAGAACGAGAACGAGAACGAGAACGAGAACGAGAACGAGAACGAGAACGAGAACGAGAACGAGAACGAGAACGAGAACGAGAACGAGAACGAGAACGAGAACGAGAACGAGAACGAGAACGAGAACGAGAACGAGAACGAGAACGAGAACGAGAACGAGAACGAGAACGAGAACGAGAACGAGAACGAGAACGAGAACGAGAACGAGAACGAGAACGAGAACGAGAACGAGAACGAGAACGAGAACGAGAACGAGAACGAGAACGAGAACGAGAACGAGAACGAGAACGAGAACGAGAACGAGAACGAGAACGAGAACGAGAACGAGAACGAGAACGAGAACGAGAACGAGAACGAGAACGAGAACGAGAACGAGAACGAGAACGAGAACGAGAACGAGAACGAGAACGAGAACGAGAACGAGAACGAGAACGAGAACGAGAACGAGAACGAGAACGAGAACGAGAACGAGAACGAGAACGAGAACGAGAACGAGAACGAGAACGAGAACGAGAACGAGAACGAGAACGAGAACGAGAACGAGAACGAGAACGAGAACGAGAACGAGAACGAGAACGAGAACGAGAACGAGAACGAGAACGAGAACGAGAACGAGAACGAGAACGAGAACGAGAACGAGAACGAGAACGAGAACGAGAACGAGAACGAGAACGAGAACGAGAACGAGAACGAGAACGAGAACGAGAACGAGAACGAGAACGAGAACGAGAACGAGAACGAGAACGAGAACGAGAACGAGAACGAGAACGAGAACGAGAACGAGAACGAGAACGAGAACGAGAACGAGAACGAGAACGAGAACGAGAACGAGAACGAGAACGAGAACGAGAACGAGAACGAGAACGAGAACGAGAACGAGAACGAGAACGAGAACGAGAACGAGAACGAGAACGAGAACGAGAACGAGAACGAGAACGAGAACGAGAACGAGAACGAGAACGAGAACGAGAACGAGAACGAGAACGAGAACGAGAACGAGAACGAGAACGAGAACGACAACGACAACGAAGGATTTGAGTGGTTCTTCTTAAAAATATGTTCTACTCTAGAAATAAAACATATTTTGGGGTCGTATTTACAGGTATAGCATATAATGTATTTTTAATATCGTTTTTGGCATTGTCCTACAGTGAACTAAAAATTACTTTTTATATAAATATAAGTTATATTTTGAATGTGCTCTTAGTAACATCAGTTCTTAAATTGCACATAATGAGAGTCCGGGTGCTTCGCGAAGTCATCTACCTTCTCCAGGTTATAGGAATTCCGTATTTAACCTTAATTGCATTAAGGCTCAAGTTACCTTTTTTGAGCATGTGTTAGAATTGAATGCTTGATAGTATGGGTAGGAAAAATGGTGTTCATCTTTGCCACTGGATTATCCATTTGAACATTTTCAAAACTCGAAAAGAAGAATATCATAATCGATGATGATCTAATAAATCGACTGCTATTCTTCTTTTAGAGTTTTGACAAGGTTTAAATGGATAGTCCGGTGGCAAAGCTGAACACAATTTTTCCTACGCATACTACCAAGCGTTCAATTCTAACACGTGCTCAAAAAAAGTAACTTGAGCCTTAACGCACATCATGCAGTCTACTGTAAGCCCAACTTCAGTTAGGTGAACGGTTCTCCACGTTTGACGGATGGATTTTCGTTACTAACTGCGAGACATTCCTATATGGATGAATCAATCGAATAAGGAGGGCGTCTGCTGTAAAGTGCTCAAACCGAGGGCTATTTTGGTTTACGATTTTGAAGGCAAGGCAACAATGGATCTTTTGTGCAAAGTTAAGATTTCTTTATACATTCATTGCGCACGAAAAAAAAATTTTCCTCAGAGCCATACATACGAGTGTTCTAAGGGTAGACGTCCAACCATTTCCACGTCGAGGAGCGCCACGGCGAACACGCTAACTCTTGATAAAATTGTGTGACACAGGAAATTCATTTAAAATTTGTAAAGCTTAAACTTGTAGTTACTCGATGTACCAAAATAGAATTTTTTTTCGGAAAATGGCTTCATAAAAACTGAAAAATTTCATATTTTACTGTAAAATACGCTCATTTTTCTACAAAATAACAGATATAATTTTTTTTATTCAGTTTTCTGTGGTTCATCGACAGGCTACACATATTGTGCATTTATAAAAAAAAATCAAGTCAATTCGTTGATTGACGCCGTAAACAACTCATTGGGTATTTTTTCTTATAAATTTGGGTAGAACTAGTTTAGAGTGTATTGTTTACACTGTTTTTTTTATCGCAGTCAATTTTTCGAAAATTACGGGCGATAGATTGAAATCTGCCTGTGGTACAGCAAATACGCGCGAGAAATGCATGGCAGTTTAAAACAAAAGAAGTTCAGCGTGGCCATCGAGCTTGCACGAAAGGGCACTCCAAAATAATTTTTTTTTGGAATTCTCATATTGTGACAAATGTCAAAGTAAGCTCAGATGCTAAATTTCATATCATTTGGACATTTCTAGACTCCGCCCACTTCGCTTGAAATTTTTGAAATTGGTACTATGGGATAAAATGGATTAACTTTTGAAGTGGCAATCAGAAATAATAATGTTTGATAATGTTTTTGCTCCATGATGCAAATCATACATATTTTGCAGTTTTTTCTAATCTAAATCTCAGAAATCGAACGGAACCTTTTTGATCTTTGTCCGAATACGAGAAGTTGGGGTTTTAGGGCCTTTTGCCACTCATATTAATTTTTATAATTTTCTCGTGCATATATCTCTATTACTCTTCACTCAATTTTCATAAATTGTACCTTGTTGAACGTGGAAAATCCTTAGGAACAAAATAAAAATAGATTCGTTACCGTTAATTCAGAAACATCAAATTATCTGACATATAGTCTCGATTTCACTTTTTTATCGGAAAATCTCACATATTAACTCCATTTAACAACAAAATTCTTATTTAATTTACTACTTTTTGTGTAAAATACGTTTGGGGATTATATGAGAACAATTTCGATCGTGGAAAAATAGAGTTGAGGTATTAGGACATTTAATGGAAAAAATGTAATTTGTAGAGTTAATGTCAAAAAATTTGATGTTTCTGAATTTTACCGCTAACGAATCTATTTTTGTAGTATTCCCAAGCATTTTCCACGCTCAATGAGTCACATTTTATGAAAATTGATTGAAGAATAATAGAGATATACGCACGAGAAAATGATAAAATTTAATATGAATGACTAACGGCCCTATAACCCCAACTTCTCGTATTCGGACAAAAGTCAAAAAGGTTCCGTTCGATTTCTGAGATTTAGATTAGAAAAAACTGCAAAATATGTATGATTTGCATCATGGAGCAGAAACATTATTAAAAATAAGGGATTTTGGGGCCAAATCATCCAGTACCCCACTTTTCCTTATTTTTCTTGAAACATAAATATCTCCATTTAATTAATTAGGTTATTTCCTATAAAAGAGGTATAAATTGTAATTTTCTGATTGTTACTTCAAAAGTTTTAACATTTAATATATTTTTCCTCCATATTTTCCCATAGTACCAATTTCAAAAAATTCAAGCGAAGTGGGCGGGAGTCTAGAATTGTCCAAATGATATGAAATTTGGCATCTGAGCTTATTTTGACATTTGTCACAATATGAGGGGGATGGGGCTTTGAGAACTCAAAACAAAATTTTTTTTGCAGTGCCCTATTGTGCGAGACTTCTAGATGTTAAATACTAACAATTAAACGGATAAAAAAGAAGTCGATTTTTGGCCCTCTACACCAGACGTAACTCATTTAGGCGGGGGTCTAAATGAGTTACTATTCTATGTAATCAATGACGTTTCAAGTTTTCCAATATTTTTCTGGTTTTCAAAATTTAAATTTAAAATTAAAGACATGTAGCTTCAACATTCATAATAAAAATTCAACATCTATTCAGTAGATACTTCGCCATTTATCCCCCAAAACAGTGGGCCTCGAAAGTAGCGGACCCCTTTAAACAAGACTGTCCGTCTTGCCCCACCAGTGCACATATTTTTTAAACGTATGCCTAAATCAACTTACCTGTTTGTTCAACGAACATGTCACTCCCACCCCCCAAACTCTGTCCGTCATACCCACAGATCCCCTACTCTGAGTATGCGATTGCAGCATTGTGGTATAGGAAACCGACAAAGAAAACCCCTGGGGAGCTTTTCATACCTGACATTATATAAAGAATGAAAGCCAATCTTGTGTTGAGAAAAATATGCTTTCCTGGGAATAATTACCTAACTACGGGAAGTGTCTGTTTATATTTAAGGTTTAACTGAGAAAGCTTCAAAAAGCGGCCATCTTTGAAAACGAAAAAAACCGTTTGTTTTCGCTGCCCTTTAAACAATCTTTATAGCAATCAATCAATACGTTCGGAGCATTGCAAGAATACTACTGATTGATTTTTAGGGAAAAAAATTCCAACGGTGTGTGAACAAACTATTTTTTTCGTTTTCAAAGGTGGCCGATTTTCGAGGCTTGCGCAGCGGAACCTTAATTGAACTGCATTGGGAAATTGCTGTTATACTAATCGATAACAAAAAACTAACTTGATTGTATAATTCGAAAACAAAACTTTTTTGTACAAAGCACTCGAATTTTCACGATTTTTTCAGCTCATTTAAATAAAAGTTCCCTTTTTGCCGTAACACGTTATTCTTCGTTTTGGCAATAAACGCCTCGTAACTTTAAATAAATTGCTAGCTCAGTGCACCAAAACAGTATCCCATAAAGGAAAAAAACTTTTCATCTGCTCAGGTACCGTACCGTTCAAAATCTCTCCGCTTATCAACACATTGCTCCCTAAGGTAAATAAAGCATCGCCTCTAAAAAGGGTTAGCCCGAGTGGTGATAACCGCAATTTAATCCGTACCGAAGTAAGCTGTTACCTGATGTTACAGCAAACAGGTTGGAACCAGGGACCGGGAGTACGAACCAACAGCTGCTGTTGGTGGAAAATAATTCCAAACGGCAAAATGGTACGATGAAATCAAGGACCAAACTTTTCGCCCGCAACGAATATTCCGTGCAGGGTCTCTAGTAGAAAAGTTGCCCATAGTTTTCATCCCGCATTTCTTTCATTTGTTGGGAATGTATTTGAGTTTCTCATTTCTAAGAACTGTGGCAACTGACAGCATCGTCCAACGTATGACCGCAAATGACTCAATCATCCCTGTCTGAAAAATAGAAATTCATTATTCGACGGGTTGTTGAACGGCTTCTTGATGGTTCACGGAGGGAAGGGAAATTATTTAAATTTGGGAACTCACCCGCTCTTAAATTAGTACTGGACCAAAGTTTGCAAATTGGAATTCTCGCCGCAGACAGCAGTGATTGATTGTTCCAAAAAGATTGCTCGAGTTGTCACCGTGTTCGTACTTTCTGTTAACACGGATTCCATGGACGGGTATTTTTGGTACAGGTTTTCAAAATGATGTCGTCCCGTCTCGTTATGTTTGCCAATCTGTAACTTTTTAATGCGTTTTCCGCAGGGAAAATAAGTTGAATTGCGACAGTTTTCTTGTTTCCTCTGAATGTGGCAAGCGCTCAATGAACTCATCATAGTAGGATTTTGATTCGTTCTATTTTCAAGTAAAGAAATAACAATTCAATTTCTTAGGTATTTTTATTTCTTTCTCTCAATGTACTATAAAGCACTAGAAGTGCAACGAATGGAACCAATCTCCAATAAATGCTAATAGAATTATAACTGAAAGAGGAAAACAACAATTTAAGCTACCTTTATTGAGACCAGCTCTTTTCGCATTTGCATTTCTAGATTCAGTTGCTGACAGAGAAGACGGTTATTAGAATGTGGCCTGCTCCATGGACTTACTGCAGTATTTAGTCTGTTCAGCTCCATGCTAGTAGTTGGGGCCGATTGGGAAAAATATCTACCGTTCGGAGAATTTTTTGACATGGGGATGTGTGTCATTCAAAATTCTAAAATCAACCAATGCCACGTTTTCGCGTCACCATTTTGGACGCTTACAAATTTTTTATTTCTGGATTCCGCCTTTTTATCAGCAAACAACAGGGAGCACCTAAGTGACTCAATCAGATACGGATGGATTTTTTATAGAGGTTCTGCGTGTCAATTTAAATCAGTAGTTGTTCGCTTTTCGAACGAGTATCATCTGGACAATATAGTCCCGACGGTTCGATAAGTGGGACACGTTATGAATTTTCGGCAGTGTTGGTATGGCAAACTTTGCATAGATGAACTCATTCGTATACGTAAAATTTCAAATCGCACAACACGGTGCTTTTGCGTACGGACTTTGACCATAGCAAGGAAATGGGTGCAAGTTGTATTATCAGCGAAAATTTTTCACTCGGTTCCGTTGATGATGCTTATATCAAACAATTTTCCATTATGAATACATTCCAATCAGTATCGGAAATCAGAGATAATCTGAAATAATCAGTGTCACCCAGGACTCTCCAGAAGAGCCTTATGCAGCTTGAACTAGTTGGTAGAAGCCCCAGGAAAGTCCTACTAGACCAGTAGACACCTGATGACTCGACTGTAGTTCGCCAAAGAACGGCTAAAGTGGGTTGGTTCCGGAAATTAAAAAAAGAACATCTTCTGGTCAGATGAGATAAAGGTGTAAAATGGTTGAATTTCATGTAAAACGATTGGTTCGAACTCTACAAATGAACAAATCTACATGAATACATTCAAACATGGAGGAGAGAATATTACCGTTGAGGGTTGTCGCTCTTGCCACGAAGTTGGTCCGATTTGTCGTATCAAAGGTATTACGGACCTATGTCTGAAATCCTTAGAATGTCCATACTGCATATGTTGTCTTTGAAGTGCTAGCTTAGGCAAGATAATGAACCGAATAATTCCGATCGTACCGTTAAAAGGTGTTTGAATGATCTAAACATCAACGTAATTAAGTGACTATCTCAATTTCCGATCCTGAATCTAAATTAAAACATGCTGTCACATGTTAAAAATCAATTGACCTTGAGAAACCACGACATAATGACGAATAGTGGAGAGATAGCTAAGAAGCATGATCCGCCATTCTAACTACTACATGTCGCACTTCGGCTCACTTAATGTCGAACAAATTCCCGCAATTAGTAAGAAATATGAAGTGGACTAACAAATACTAAGAGAGTTCAGACTTAATCATTAATTTATTCAATTCAGTTTTATAGTAGTGCGGTGAAATGGTCATATTGTTTTGTCGATAATTTTTGGAATTCAAATGTAATTTCTTTTGATTCAACTTAAAAGCGGTAGATATGATCTATTTACATATTATTCGTAAAAAAGCAACAATAACTTAATTGACTTGCGTAAAGATAACTTGACATTCAAGGAGAGAAAATATAGAAATTGACTTTGCATTTTGTGCAAGGTGGTCTTATAGTTTTGTCCGTCATTGTATGCCTAAAGCGTGAGCGTGAGTTTACGTCTACTGAAATGTTATTTTTCGCAAGTTAAAAAAATATGAATACCCGCATTTAAAGAGTCTTTAATAACAATAAAAAAATATATGAATACCTTCTATGTATCTAGAAAACAGTTCTTAACGTGACATATAGAACGGCGGCGTATACCAGTTTTGAATTTTAAAACAAAACTGTTCGAAATTATAAATCAAAGCGCTCTGCTAGGGATTTGATGGCTTCAATTCTAGTTTTAATTTGAAACTCCTACATAAAATGAAACGCTGCTGAACGTGCTCTTAGTTCATTATTTTAGTTTCAAATTGGGCACGGTTTCATTCTAATATGCCCAAAATTTTAGATTTGTGCGGTAAACTAAGTATTTCTTTTGTAGAGCGTGGGCTTCCCGTCAATAGAGCGCTGAGAGTATCGATTATTTTTGAAATAGTTGCTAATGAAAAGTGAATAATGCCAGTAGATATTTGATTAATTGAAATAACACTGCCAACAAATTAATTTTTTGGGAGCAGAACGAAAATTAGTTTGGGGTACCAGGGGGTCTAGCGTTGAATATTGATTTCATAATATTCGAAAAATCCAAAGAGGGAGTACACAAAATGTTGAAAATCGATATTTGGTTTGCGTCGGAATATGTCTAAAAATAGTATGAAACATCAGCATCTAGTGTCTAAACAAACGAAAACTGCTAAAAACCAATTTTAGAAATTTTTAGTGCCAAGGAAATTTTTGAAAAATACCAGTGAAGCAAAAACCGATTGATGCTCTGAAGATTGATGAAAATTTCACTTTTCATAGCGTCACTGCTGCTGACGTTCGAATTATACACAAAAATTTTAACTTTCTCATATTATGTATAAAAGAAGCCTTAATTTATCCCTCAAACTCTTGCAAAGTGGCCAAACCGTATGGATAAATGATTTAGACACATTAAGAGAAGATCAAAACAAAATTGCATATTATTGGACAACCAACAGCAGTGGTGCTAGAAAAAATGAATATATTATCAATCGTCAGAGCAGCAATCGGTTTCTGCTTAATAACTTTTTTCACAAGCGTCAGATCGTTTCGTGGTTTTCGAGACATTGTTTCTGTGTTAAATTTTCTATAAAAGCTACGTAATGATTTATTTTTAGAAAGCAATGGGCGACTTCTGGAGGAATTATTTTGTGAAAGTTAATTTTCCCATAGAAAATTCCATGTAAACTTTAAACAGTGGGCGCAAAAATAAAGTTTCAGGGATCGAGATACGAATTTGAACAGTTGTTGTAGTACCCAAATGGTATCTGATAAGTTTCTCGGAGCTGGAATCTAATTTTTGTCCCACCCTATGGCTTATAAGACCTTTTCCACGCTTTTCTAAACTTTCTTCCTTCAATTCCTCGCTCTTTCTTGTGTACTAAATCTCTTAATATTTTAAAATATGGGGGAAAAAGAACTAGAATATCCCCCCAAAAATCCTTTCTACGACTGTTTCAGCACTTCCTTTCTTTTCGCTTTGACATCAGATCTCGACAAATCATGCATTTTGAAATCATTTAGCATAACAATAAGTTTTTTGATTACCGAAACTTTCTTCAAAAATTTCTAATTTCTTGGCACTATTTTTTTAAAATTTGTTTTTAACGGTTTTTCAATTGTTCTAACAATAGATATTGGAGTTTCATGTTATTTTTAGACTGTTATGAGGATTTTTTTCGATTTTCAGCATTTCATATACTCCTTCCTTTGGATTTTTTCGAATATTAAAGGGGGCGTCTGGTGTAGAAGGCAAAAATAATCGACTGCTTTTTTATCCGCTAAATTAAAACCTCTAGAAAGCTCTCCCGCAATCTAGATGGCCACGCTGAACTTCTTTTGTTTTAAACAGCATTCCATGCGCGTATTTGCTATAACAAACGCAGATTTCAATCTATCGGCAACAATTTTCGAAAAACTGGCAGCGATAAAAATACAGTGTAAACAATACACTCTAAACTACTTCTGCCCAAATTTTCTAGAGAAAATACCCAATGGGTCATTTTCAACAGCGTTTTTTCCGTGATGCAATTTGATGTGGGACACCCTTTAATAGCGTTTTTTCTCGATACCGCGTTTTTCAAATTGGCGAACACGATAACTCAAAAACTATTCAACGTATTGACTTGATTTTTATGAGGATGACCAATATGTGTAACCTATCGATGAACCACAGAAAAAAACTGAATAAAATTTTTTTTCTCCCTGCTAATTTGAAGAAAAATGAGCAAATTTTACAGTAAAGGGCGAACACGAAATTATTGCGACACCGAAAATGCCAATTTTCTTATAATGTTTAAAATCAAACCAAAATGTTAGGGTAGTTTTATACATATATTTACTTCAAAAATCAAAAGAAAAGTTAATCGATGGAGCCTTGAGCGTAAAATTGAACGCATTTTCGCTTGATGCCCTCCATCAAAGTCTTTACAGTGTCATCCGGTACCAGTTTCTCAGTTTTTTTTTCCATTTTCTTAACATGTCCTTCTCGTCTTTGACTGTCTTCTTGCTCTTCCGAAGTTCCCACTTCATCATTGCCCAGTACTGCTCCACCGGGCGCAGCTCCGGACAGTTTGGCGGATTCATGTCCTTTGGAACAAAATGGACAGAATTGGCCTCATACCACTCCAGGACACTTTTAGAATAGTGGCATGATGCCAAATCTGGCCAAAACAGCGGAGCTTCGTCGTGCTGCTGCAAGAACGGCAAAAGGCGCTTCTCGAGGCACTCAGATTTGTAGATATCGTCATTTACTGTGCCCTTTGTCACGAAAGGCTCACTCCTCAGTCCGCAAGAGCAGATGGCCTGCCAAATGAGATATTTGGAGGCGAACTTCGACATTTTCTTCTTCTTAAATTTGTCGTCCACATAGAACTTGCTCTTGCCGGTGAAAAACTCCAACCCCGGAATTAGCTTAAAATTGGCTTTTATATACGTTTCGTCGTCCATCACACAGCAGCCAAATTTTGTCAGCATCTTCTCGTAGAGCTTCCGTGCCCGAGTTTTAGTCGTCGATTGTTGCCACTCATCGCGGTTTGGGAAGTTCTGTACCTTATATGTATGTAGCCCAGCTCTCTTCTTTGCATTCTGGACGTAGCTCTGCGACATGCCGATCTTTTTAGCCAAATCACGGCTTGAGACGTTGGGATTTGCTTTAATCATCCGCTTAACCTTTCCCTCCGTCTTTTTGTTCTCCGGTTCCGGTTTTCTTTCAGTTCCTTAGCCGTGGTCCAACGTCAACCGCTCCTGGAACCGCTTCAACACTCAGGAGACGATTGAATGGTGAATTTTCAACATTTTTCCCAACTGCCGGTGCGACAGGTCAGGAAATTCCAGGTGTTTGGAAAGAATTTGTTCTCTCGACTCGCGTTGGTTCACCTCCATTTTCGTTGAATCGAAAAACACGACTTCGAGTTTGACAGCATGTAAACAATACACATCAATGAGAAAGTGTGCAAAATTTGGTTGATTTTTACCCAATGGTAAAAAAGTTATGCCCTGTTGAATGTGTCGCAATAATTTCGTGTTCGCCCTTTAATATATAAGATTTTTCTGTTTTCATGAAGCCAATTTGCAAAACTCGAACTTTTTCTATTTTTTGTTGTTCATCGGCTAATTACAGGTCTAAGCTTTACAGATCTTATTGAATTTCCCGTGTCAGACAATTTTATCGAGAGTTATCGTGTTCGCCGTGGCGGGTCTTCGAACGAAAGTCAGATAAAACCAATAATGTTGCCCAATCTGGCTGAAAAATACATATTAAGGTAATTTTGGGGTGTTGAGCTCATTTTTAATGTCAAAAGTTATAAAGGATGATATAACAACATAAAAATTTGATAAAATTACTTTCAATCTCAACGAAAAGTGTTTACGTTTTATTCAGTTGTTGTTTTGCACTAATCACCATGCTCCTCCATATCATCCAATATTTAAAAAATCGATTTTACACCCCTCCGGGCAAAAATGTGTAAAACGAAACCTTCATAATCGCCTTGTTTCACCTGATTGTACAGAATACACCTGATTGTACAGAATACATTTGTTTCACCTGATTGTACAGAATACATTTGTGAAAAAAGAATTTGCTGTCAATCCACTTAAGATACATTTGTAATGATAAAACATAGTTCGAATCATATTTGGCGAACGTATTGAAATGACCAACAAAGTTCTTTAATTGCCCTTTAAAATGAAACAAGTTGTGCTCCAATCGAATTAAAATTGAAAGAGCAACAAGTTTTTGAAGTGAAGATAGATACTGAAATTTCGAAAATGAATTTCATTAGAATTGTCTGACACAGCGATGTTCAAATTGCTATTATCTAATTATCATTCGGTTGTCACAAAATTTGGAGAATATGTCATTCAATACATAAGAAACCTAGAAAAAAAATCAATGTTTGAAACATAGGTTTTGTCCGGTCCCCACAGTGGCCAGACCACTGTGCGCTCCTCGACTTGGAAATGGTTGGACGTCTACTCTTGGAACGCTCGTATGTGTGGCTCTGTGTGACTGAAAATATTTTTTTTTCGTGCACGATGATTGTATTTAGCGAACCTAACATTATACAAAAGATCAATTGTAGCCTTGCCTTTAAAATCGTTAAAGAAAATAACATTCGTTTTGAGTACTTTACACCAGATGCTCCCCTTAATATCATTATTCGAACGCTAAGCTAAAAAATTGTATAGATTACTTTTTCCCTGGTTGTCCATACAAACTTTGGCTTTGAACTATGAAGCCCTTTTTCTATTTTTTCAAAAATTTCTTCGCCGGGGTTTCCTGGGACCCCAAATATATGCCATTTTTTCGTTCTGCTTTCAATTTTTTGTTATTTTGATCTGCAGTGTTATAGTTCGTAAAAAAAACTCAACTGCCAATAAACTTAAATCTTGCTTATTACATCTCAACCATATGTGAAATATTGCCTACTTTTTGCATCTCCAATAGCGATTATAGCACGAAATTTTAGAAACAATGACGCAATTATCAAACAATAAAATATTCAAACACATAATTTCAACATAGAATTTTTCTTTAGTTGCTCATTTTGCACGATAACATTGCATAAGAATTTCCTCACTTGATATTTATGAGATGTGACAAGACAAAGGGATCACCGCCTATTGGCATTATGACAATTATTAATGAAGACAAACAGAGTATAGTTATCCTACACAAAAAAAGAAAAATGTGCCTCCCACTTGCTTGTCAAGATTAGCGTTATGAATCGTAATAAAACTCCCACGACGCTAAACATTGCCACCATCAGGAACAACCTGTTGCGACCCTCATCAAATACTCCTCCTTACCTTATTTACATACACATTCACCGTCAGCAGATTCCATGTATACAATAAGAAGGATTTTAGACGACAAAATCATAAATCAGACGTTTATTTATGCACTATGAACAAATCTCGCCAACAGATTGCCTCCAAATCGGTTCGCAAATCGTAAATGGTGCTCAGATAACAGCGGTAGTCCTTTCAGGTCCATTATTCAAATGGATAGCATTATCCAGATTTTCATCCGCTCCGGGTTTTTTTTTCTGATCCGAAGAAGTGAGTGAAACGTTCGGAGTGTTAGAATCGTGCTCGTTGCCTCTGGTTTCAAAGCAAATTGTTGTTTGAAATACTTTGTTTGTTTTTTGTTCAGTTGTGCGATATAGGGAGATGCTTTATTACGAAGTTAGGTGAAAACGATGCTTCAGAGATACGTTGGTGTTTTTTATTTACCAGCGTGTGCAGCATGACCCAACTTTCGTTTGGGAAATATATGGGAGAAAATTATTCGTTTCCATGGTTGAATGAACATGAATTGAAATGGGAAATCTGTGCGTTCGAGCGTGACTGATCCTGCTGAAGTTAGGTGCAGTGGATTCGAGGGAGCTGTGAAATAGCTGTTGAAAGTTAGACTACCTCTAAATGGTCTGCTGAGATAAAAAATATAAATTGACTGGTATCTTTAAAAATTTACCGAAAAGAACAATCAATCTTATGGAAAACTTTACCACGGGGAGTGAAGATGACAGCTGAGAAAGGGTCTGAACTTTTATTATAATATTTTCAGCATGGAAATTTTGTTGGCTGGAAATCGAAATGACTGTTACTTTAAGAATTAAACGAACGATGATAGGTTGCACCTGGTAGCGATGCATTGCTGACCTTCGGGCTGCAGTTGTGGATAAACTTTTCATGAGTTTGCAATTAAAACGCAACAGCAGTTTGCCTCTTTTGTTGAAACTTTCCATATAACGTCAATTAATGCGATAGTTATAGTGCCTGTACGCAGTTCTAAAAGACTTGCCTGTTCTGTTCTAATGGTACAGCATCATACGCCACTCACACAAGTTCGATTCTCAACCCCGCACATAGAGTTGGATATTTTTCTTATCCGAAAAAGAGGCGAACGATCTTAGGGTTAAAACCTCTTTTAGCGATACAAAAAATAATCGTTGCCAACAAAATACATGGCGTTGCACTATGTGGAATGGTTGGTTGGGTTACTGTGGTGGTTTTTGCTAAAAATGTTTAGCATTTGTTAGGGGAACATGGGGAGACTTGGCCAGGTTTTCAGCTAAACGTGCATAAATCTCCATAAAAGTTTTCAATCCTTCAAAATGCATGCATATCAATCATAAAAGTCATAATATGCAAAAGTATTGTGCGTGTTCATGATTTTTTGCAGAATTTTTAATTTAAGTTATAAAAGTTTTTCTGTGGACGTGTTTTTGGTCAAGTCTACCCGTAGTGGTGGGACTTGACCAAGAGAAATCTAGTAAAAAATATAAAACGGTTACATTTCATTTTAATTTAAGGAATAACTGTAGTGCTTACACTGAATGTTCACATGTCACGAAATCAGCCATATAACTGCTAACTTTGTTAGTACACTTGGTTAAGTTTCCCCAACATTAGTTATTGCGTTCAATGTCGTGCAAATTTTAGTAGTAATAATTCCAATGTTCCGATTTATGTATCATTTCACTACTACACAAGGAAAAAGATGATATACGACAGACTTCACATGAACATGGACAATTTTGTACCTGTGTACTAAATTTCGCGCACGCGTTCAACTTCAAACATGCTTCGTCTCGATGTACAAGTTCGCCTCGAACATCGAACTCAAGCGAACGATGTGTAAACTCTAGTTCAATCATCCGTGTACGTACACCGGGTGCGTACACGAGAACGATTCGCACATGGCAAAAAGAGTCAGCGCTAGTGACGATGAGAGTAAGAAAGAGAAAACTGGTGCCACGAACCGATGTATACGCACACCGTGTACGTACATGGGGTTCAGTTGTGTAGGCGAACATGTGTACGTGTTTAGGTACGAAACAGCGTGTTTGAGTTCGTACACGAAGTGTGGGTTTAATATGAGTACAGAACCAGAGCGAACATTGTGTGCGATGTGCATATGGGAAGACTGATATACGAGTACTTCAAAAATAATTATTAATCGAGTAAATATGTCCATACTAAGTTTGCTGAAAAATTGCATCATCGAAACAAGTATAAAAATTATTTTAAAAAAATTTAAGATCCTAATAGGACACGTCATAGCCATTAATTGAATCTTGCGCTTGGTCAAGTCATCCCATGTTCGCCTATAGTTCATTATTTCGGGATGCATAGTTTGTATTAACTATATCGACCAAAAAGCGTACAGTTGCGATTATCATCGGTGTTCGAAGTCCTAATAGTTTTCTTATATCTGCTGCTCGAACCTATAACTGGTCGCTAGTAGCCGGGGACTATTATGGTATATTTCATAATCCATGAATAATATACTCCATTTCGTGGAATAGTCCAAGTGAAAATGTGACCATGTGCAGAGCCGCGTTTCTTAAAAGTAAAAAGCTGAAGCATCTTCCGAATTTGCAGACTAATTCAGGAGTACACAAGATAGATCGTTAATAATACCTACTATTAATCAAGAACAAGTTCACGAAACAAACATGAATCCATGAAAAAGATTCTAAGTTCTGTCGAATTTTTCACGTGAAAAACGGAGGATCATAAACAACATTACATGGATAATAATCTGACTTTCTTGAAAAAGTTCACGTCATGCTGTTCCAAAAATAAAAGTGGCTCAATTGAGGGATTCCATGAGATACAAGACGTTTCTATGTGCATCAATTTAATTTTTTTTTGTTCGATTGCTGTATTTTATACAGCACAACTATCTGAGAATGAGTTACAGAGAATGAATAATTCTGTACGAAAAAAATATAGGGGAACCCGGGGCTATTCGGACCCATCTAAGGGATGATCCATAAATGACGTAGCATTTTTTGAGTGATTTTTAACACCCCTTTCCCCCATCGTAGCATTTCTTCACAAACCTCTAAGTACCCCCCCTGGTAATTACGTAGCTTGACGGTAACTCTGCCCCCCTTTTCCCCGTAAATTTTTTAAAAATTCTATTCTATTCCCCTTTAAAAAAGCTACGTAGCATGACATGACCCCCTACCCCCCTTGTCGTCACACATCATCACAAAATACAAAACTCCCTCCTCCCCCATATAATGCTATGTCATTTATGGATGATCCCTAAGCAAATCGCCATTTTAGGTGGATAGATGTGAAAACATTTACCGGTCAAAGGTCCATGTGCAATGGTGTGCGCAGCCACATGCCGCTGAACGGTGGTTGATAGAACAGGGGGTCCCAATAGCGCCGTACGCTCAATTGGCACAAAAGTGGTTAACGTCTTGAAAATATATGTACCTTAACCCAAACAAAAATCATTCCATTCAATAGGAGTCAGAAGTCTTACGATTTTCTGAGAAATCGAATTACACCCACTGTCCTAATAGCCCCGGGTCCCCCTACACTGAAAAAATATGTGCTATTTTTCCACAAAACCAAAAATTTATGTTAAAAATATGAATTGCGAACTAGTCAATTTTTTAAATTTTTTATGATTTGTCAACAAAAACCTGAAGAGAAAAGAAACATTTTGAATGCGACTGCATTATGGATAACTTATCGGTTAAAAAGTTTTGCTAAAAATAACTAAATTTTATATTAATTGGTGTACAAAACTGTAATTTTATTACAGAATGATTCTTAGTGTCATTTTAAATCAAAATTCATTTAACAAAAATTTTATAAAATGGGATAGTTGTCGAGATATTTGGAATTTCGCTCCAACAAAAAAATCGTGTAATTATGCTCTTTTTAAAAGTTATTCGCGTTTCCTTGTCATAAAATGTCAACAACCTAATGTTTAGCTTATTAAAGATGTAGAAGAAACTTTTTCAGTGTATATGGATCATGGAGAAGTTTTCAATAAGAAACTTTTTCTAACAGCAATTTTATAAATATTTTTATAATTTATTCTATTTACAGCTCAAAATACAATTTTCATTTTGGGCATTATTTTAAACGCCATTTCAAATCAAAATGTTCACAACAATTTTTTTCTGAAATTTTGTAGTTTTTAAGATATTTTAAATTTTGTTTTAACAACACAATTATTTTATGTTATTACAACTTTTTCATAAGTTACTCGTGTTTCTCCATCAACAACAATAGGTTTTTAAAAAGTCCCATAATATATCCTGTAACTTTACTTTTGACGTCAAGGCGATATTGTAAACCGTTTGAAAGCTACATGTAGACAACCAAAATATGATTCAACTATTTAGTTTAATCGTCAGATCCTATGGTTGAATAATATTTTTATTGTTTTTGTATAGCTTTCAAAGGTTTACCATTTCGATTTGATATCAAAGAGTAAGGTACAGGAAATTTTATTGGACTTTTGAAAAAGCTGTTGTTGTTGATGGAGAAACGCGAATAACTTACTGTTAAAACAAAATTTAAAATATTTTGTTATGAGAATTTTTGTTATAAGCATTTTGATTTGAAATTTGAAATGTTCAAAAAGAAAATTATATTTTCAACTGTAAGTAGTATGAATTATAAAAATATGTCAAAAGTTGTTGTTAGGAAAATTTTTTTATTGAAAGCTTCTGCATGATTCAAATACACTGAAATGAATGTTGTCATTTTATGATGGAGAAACGACTTTTGAAATGGGCATAGTTAGAAGAATCAATTGTTTTTGTTGGAGATAAATTCTAAATATCACGACAGCTATCGCATTTTAAAAGTTTTTAATGAAATGCATTTTGATTTAAAATGATATTTAGAATCATATTCTGTAAGAAAATTACAGTTTTGTATGTCAACTAGTATGAAAATTTACAAACATGTATAAACCTTTTTACCGATAAGTTCTCCATGGTTTTGTGGAAAAATGACACAAATTTTTTTCTGCGCATATTTTTTTCATACAGAAGTATTCATTTCCTGTAATTAGTTCTCAGATAGTTTTGTTGTTTAAAATACAGTTTTCGAACACACATTTCTTTGAAATTGATGCACGCAATGCTCTTGTATCAAAACATTGCAATTTTCCGAGAATATCATGGAGCTTCACAAACCGAATCCAAATGCAAAGCTTCGTTCAAATCAGCGATGGTCATATTTTATGGTCGGGCGGGTTCTCATGGAATCCCTCTATAGAATACAGTTAATCCAAACATTATTCCCACAGAAGGCAATCCAGGAAAAGCAACAAAAAACTCGATTTGAAAAAAAGAGTGGCAACAACTAAACAATGTGGACCATTTTTGCAGCAAGGATATGAAAAAATCCCTTCGCCCTCCCCAAGGTTTAGGGGTTCGACGGTATTGCAAACATCATCAAGCATATTACGTGCATCAGTCCTACAGAACCTCTGACAGACAATTGCTTGAAGATGGTTATTGCATCACGCCTCCATAGTGGTGCATCGAGGAGGCCGAGAGGGCTTATGCGCCTTTTTTATGTTATATGTTTTTTTTCATACTCTGCACCTGCGCATACCATCGCTAAACCACTGGTCTATGCGCGGTGGCGTGGCCGACTGGCGGATCGACGTGGATTGACTTTTGCTGTGTGCCGTGTTTGCAAATATTGTTCTATTGGTGGTATTCGTGGACAGGGCTCACAGAGGGAGTCGTTGTGTGTCCATTTATCGGCCGACTTCGTCATCGTGCATATACTAATTAAATTAATTTAATAATTAAATTAACTTGATAAAGTAGAATAAGTAGAAACCTATTAGTTGTAGCTTTGTAATAATCGTAGTTTTTCGTACTAGTGTACAACTGTTATGTGCTATCTCTGTATGTATTCGTCTGAGTATTTGTGACAGTTGGGCCAGGGAATGGATGCAGAACTGACTTATATGATAGAATAGTGGCTAATGCTTCTGGTGAGCAATCTGAGCATTTGGTTCTATTCATTCGGGAAAGTAGGGTTGGATAAATTAGGGTACAATGAATTTACCGACGCACGTGAGTCATCCATTCCCGGCCAGCATAGCATGATGAAAGTCTAACAGCATGCAATTATCGTTAAAGATAAATATACAACATTTGCTGCATTTAGGCGAGTTTTATTGCATGTTACATGTGTTTTTCTATTCTACTTCATTAGTCTATATCTTTTGTACATCTATTAGTTTGCTTTTCCATTATTTATGTATACCAAAATAGTATTGGTCAATTTATACACTTCTAGTCAAGCTCTTTGCATCTTTTTTTCTTTATTCGGCATGTTATGTTCCTTTTATTAGTATATCTCTACTATGCGCTATCTATACTGATATAGGTACAAACGCTCGTGGCGTTCGCGATAACACAAACCTAGCCACAAACGCGACCATGCAATTGCAATAATCCACACATACTCACGCCCGCGATTTCGCCTACATGAAAACACCCCGGTAGTTAAGTAAACGTATCATCTTCAAACTTCCAAACACGGTCTCAAATATTAACCCACCATTTGCGCGATCATGAAACGGTCACGTCCGAAAGTTTTACCAGTCTGGACTAATGCCTCCAGTTGAACTCACCAAAAATGACGCTCATGTTCACTAGACAACACGTTCCATGGTGACATGATCTGGAACGCTAGTGATATGGGGAAACTGATTCTCTTCTACCATCTGTACCATACACTAAAAATTAAGCATTAGATTAACGGTCCGCGCGCGATCATTAAAAAATACATGATTATAAAATCGAAATTATACAAGCAAAGTCACGTACACGTAACAAATACGTTAATATACAAATGCTTGAGCCCTTCGCGACTATCCCCGGCACCTACACTCGCAATCTCGTAAACATGATAACATCCCGGTGATAAAGTGAATGTCTCAGCTCCTATAAATTTTCAAACGCGGTTTCAAGTGTGAACCTAAAAACTCCCGCACTAGCACGATCATGAATCGGTCACTACCAGATGTTTCTATCCTTGATATCAGAAGACTAGGTGCATGCCTTCAATTGGATCAATTAAAAAAGGAAAGCTTTCATATCCACTGGACACCACGTTACATGGCGACATGACCGAGGACTCTAGTGATATGGGGTAACTTACTCCCTCTCAGAATGTGAATTGTACACCAAAAACTAACTATCAGAATTAAGGTCCGCGTGACCATCCAAGAACGCGTATATAGGAAATGCCACACGGTTACAAAATCCAGTCTTGTACACGCGAAGTCACATGAACGCGAGCACGCGTGACAAACGCGTTAGCATACGAACGCTTAACCCCTTCGCGATGAACAACGCACACCTATGTTCGCGATCGCGCAAACTTAATAACACCCCGGTAATAAGGAGAACGTTTTAGCACTCACGAAGTTTCAAACGCTGTCTCAAACACGAACCTACAAACATCGGTTTTCGCGCGCTCATAGACCGGTCACGTCCGGAAACCATTACTCTCTGTCCTACTAACTTAGGTCCATACATTCAGTAGGACCAATCAAAAAATAAAGCACATATCCACTAGACAACACGTTCCATGGCGACATCACCGGGCACTCTAGTGATATGGAAGATCTCACACTCTTTTAGCATCTTAGCAGTACACCAAAAATAAAGTACTAGATTCACGGTCCGCGCGTGATTATCCAAGAACACACGCGAAAGGCACACGGTTATAAAATAGAATTTATACACGCAAAGTTACATACATGTTAGCACACGCGATCGAACACGTTAACGTACAAATGCTCGAGCTCTTCGCGATGATACACGATCGCGAGTCCCTACGCCCGCATATACCTGAACCGTAAAATGAATATCACATTCAGAATCACGGCTAGCTACAATTGGCCTAAAGCAGTGTTTTAATGGGTGACATTGCCTGTCTCGTCTGCAAATTGTAGTATGTGATTCTGACGGGGTGCTCTTCCGAGAACCTAGCTCTACAGCTCCAGTAGGACAACTCTCGAAAAAAAGGATATGAAAAAATCCCTTCGCGCTGATATGAGTGAAGAAAACTGGCCTTCGGTCCCTCTCGCGAATTATCAATTTTCAACCCGTCATACATGACAGAAATCATCACTCCACTCAGACAAGACCATGCGTCCTCCCCACGTACACCTCCCAAGTAACAATTTAAGTTTTATAGCACACTACAAGTGCAATCTAAGTTTTAAAAGAGACTTCAAGAGTGCCATGAAACCCTAATTGTTACTTGGGATAATTCCCCGTGGATTAATTCCCTAGTTGATCAAAAGGTACCAAATAAACACAGAAATTAGTCTGCTCAGTCCAAAGCAATGTCAGTCCGATTGGCATCACCAGGCGGACACGTCTTTCCCCACAATACCATCAAATCAACGAACATTAAAAATTCCATGCGCCAAAAACTTTGAAAATAACATAATGAAGGCTACTATTTATTAGCAACAAAATAAGAGCAGAAAAATAGTTGCATAACCAAAGTGATTGACTACACCGTTGACGATTAACCAAACAAAAATAGGTGAAAAGGGACGCGGTCGAAAAAAAACTGACCACCGCCCTAATCCGAAGCGAACAGATTCTTTGTTTGAGCAGGTTACATACTGATGGGATCAAGTCAATTTCCAATAGACCTGCAAAATGTGTGTTTATTAAGTTGGTGACGGTCGTGGTCGAATAGTGGCCGTATCTGTACGACGAAGATGAAGTTCGAATTTTAGGATTTCACTCAACCACCAACGGCAAGGACCAAAGGAAATTAAAACTGGCCTCAGCTTGAGGAATGGAGTATGATATTTTATACAGAGAAATATTCTGAAGAACACTTAGAGAAACTTGTATATTCACGTTCTCGTAGACGCATGTAATCTCAGCAATGAATTTCGAAGGACCGTATTCTACTGTTAAATTAAGCGCAAAATTGGACAGCGTAACCGGTTCCAAGCATTAGACACATTGGTAGCTGAACCATGCATATGAGCTCAACAAACGAAGAATGAAACGTTGGAGTTAACTAGAAGGCAAATAATGTTGAGGATGTGGGTTGTGTTGCCTTTCTGAAAGTCGAAAGCGCCTGACTAAATTGAAGCATTAATATACAAGGTGATTGGAATGAACTGAAAACAAGTATCGGGACTAGTCAAATGATTAAAGAATTGTGGCGTGTCGCTTCTTAATACAGTCGACGGAGTATGTCTAGTTCAGCAAACTGCGCTCGTTTGCTTCCGGCAAGAACGATCGAGGATGTACCAGATATTTAAGCAAAGATCTGTTATGTTGCTCATCTAAATGTGTATTCCAACAAAGCGTACGATTCCGTAAAACAAAGCAAATCACGGTGGATTGCCATACCGGCTTGAACCTTCGTTCGAACCGGTCACAAATCTTGATAGTTCCTGGTTTACCTAGAGTTTTTCAACAGCAACAGTCTTTCTCAAGACTACCTATATTTTTTTCGACAATTAGTCCTTCTCAAGACTACCTACTTTTTCTACTCAATCAGTCTTTTTAAAGACTAAAATATTTTTCAAGAACAATTCAGCCTAAAGAAATATTTAATTCTTCCAACATGCCTGGGTTCTCCCAGAAAGGCCGTGTGCCAAAAATTAAAGCTAAATGGAAAAGGGTATCTTCTCCACCCGAAAATTCAATTGACTGCAGCAACTCATTCGATGTTTTATCCGAATGTGAAGCTGATGAAATTTCTAAATTTCCTCACATTGTGCATAATGCCAATGAGAAGAAAACGCAATCACCTCCACCTATAACAGTGATGACCGCCGACCTCAAAGCCTTTCGAACTGAGCTTTCGACGTTCCTTCCGGACGTGAAAGTCCCTTTTCAGATTGGCCGAAGAGGAGAATGTCGAGTTACAGAGGAGGAATTGATTGGCCACAAACGACTACTCCAGTATCTTACGGAGAAGTTATATAAATTTTATTCATATGATTTCAAGACAGCTAGACCATTCAAGGCTGTCTTGAAAGGGCTACCATAAGGTCAAAGTTTGGATGAAAGTTTGGATGAAACGAATTAAAAAATTTACTTGGCTTTTCTCCTTCACAAGTTATTCTTATGAAGAGAAAGCCTAGCGGCGAGAACACGGCAGTACGCTCTGGAATTATGCAGGAGCTTTATTTAATTCATTTTAACCGTAATGTGGTTAATAATTTGAAAGTGCTTGAAAAAAGCACGTTTTATGTTCCACGTGCGAGTAAAGTGGGAACATTATAGACGACATGGGGGCAGAATTCAAAATCTGACGCAGTGTCGTAGATGCCAAGGCTTTGGGCACGGCACAAAAAATTGTCATTTGGATTCCAAATGTATGATCTGTGGTGATAAATCGCACACGAAAGATACTTGTCCGGTGAAAAAACCACAAAAAGTTTCAAATGCGCTAATTGTAGCGAAAATCATAAATCGAATTTCTGGGGTTGTCCTGTTCGAGAAAAAATTATAAATTCTCGTTCTAGACAACAAAAACAACAAATAAAAAATGTACTTACTTCCTCACGTATAGGGTTGTGGTACCGGTAATACCGGTACCGAAAATCCCGGGAATACCGACCCATTTTTGGTACCGTAATACCGGTACTGAACAAAAGCCAGTACCGGTATTTTCGGTACCATACAATTTTTTATGAAAAATATGTGAACTCTCTAGGGAGACCTGTATCAAAATATCGGTCGGCAAGATGACTTTTAATTATATTAGTTACCTTCTGGATAAATCGTTGAGCTAAGACCTTTGTGGGGAAATGAGTTGGGGCCATCATCATAATAATTCTAAAAGTTAACTAGCTCGCGTTGTACAGAACGGTATGTTTAAATTCCTGCACTATTTTGTCGAAATTAAATTTTAACAATCTTGTACTAAATTTCAAAATACTCACATATAGCGTAAGAGACGTAAAAATTTGCTATGATTTTTTTATTCGCGACATTCTGATTTGCTTCCATTATTCATTAGGTGGCGCGTTATAAGACTATGGTCTAAGTCATGTCTGTATTTGGTTTGTTCTTAAACCTTTATCCATAAAAGAACGAACAGCGATTTAGTAGCTAACAATTTTAGAGTTGGTGAACTGGTTAAAATTGGGCGATTTGTAATTATTGGTGGTCGGAAAATTCTGCAAAACTCCATAGTTTACAGGAAAGCAAGGAGCGTTGGTATGCATTAGAGAATAGTAGGCAAACGACATAAAGGTCGAAACCAATTTACAGAAAAGCAAGAGTGGAAATGCGAGCAACCTGTTCGGATTTACTGGTGTTCTCGCTTTGATTTACTGTTGTTAATGGGGTTTCTTACATTTACCATCTGTTGAAGTCGACGAAAGTTGCACCGCTTAGCAGTTATCGATTTCAAAGTGGCCTAGATTTCGAAATAAAAGAAGGTGCCGCATACAAAAAATATCTTCTGAAATGAGTCATGCAAGTAAATTAAAAGCAATAAACATGTTTTTTGATCAGCACAAATCAATTATCTGAAAATAAGGTCATCAGTTTGAGCATTCAACTTCACTTGGAAGCTTTTTTCGATTTTTTTAAAAAAATATTCTGGTACCGGTACTTTACCGGTACTACCGGTACTGAGGGCTTCAGTACCGTAGTACCGGTTCTCGCCAAAAAGGGTCGGTACTGCGAACCCTACTCACGTACACTTCAAGAAAACACGTCCAAACGTGTTAATCCGATTCAAAATAGATTAACAACTTCTTCTACCTCCGTCACACCATCCTACAGTGGTGTGTCATGCTTCAGTGGCAGGTAACAAGGCCAAAATAACGGCTACCGTTACCACGCCTACAAACTCGTTTGCAACCAACGCTTCCTTTAGTCCAATGGATCTAGGTAGCGTAACGGAAGAAAAATTAAAATACCTGCAAGACTCTATGTTACCTATGATGATTGCTATGCTAAATTCTATCTCCGTGTTTGAAGCTTTTCAAGCGGGGTGGGAATTTGGTAACAAAATTGTAATGAAATTAAAGTTTAACATTGACTTTAAATAATTATTTAAATTTATTAAATTGGAATGCTCGTTCATTAAAAACGTGCGAAGACGAATTTCTCAATTTCTTGAGGATACATAATGTGCATATAGCCGTTGTGACCGAAACTTTTTTATAACCAAATATTAAATTGAAGAGTAACTCTAATTTTGTTATTCATCGATTTGATGAATTGTTGGATTCGGCGGAGGAATCGCAATAGCGATTAATCGCAGGATCAAACATTCCGTTACGCCGTGTCTTGACACCAAGGTGATCGAAAGTTTGGGTATCGAAGTTGAAACTGATCTTGGTATCATTTTTATTGCTGCAGCCTATTTGCCTTTTCAGTGCACTGGCGAGCAAATTGATTTCTTGAAAGGAGACTTACAAAAACTTACAAGAAATCGGTCGAAATTCTTCATAAGCGGTGATTTTAACGCCAAACACCAAGCCTGGAATAATGCTCAAAGCAATTCCAACGGTTAACCACTTTTTAATGATTGCTGGTTATTATTCAATTTTGTTCCCGAATGCTCCTACGTGCTATTCGTCTGTAAGGAATCCATCAACAATTGATTTGGTTTTGACAGATCAAAGTCACCTTTGTAGCGAATTGATTACACATGCTGACTTTGATTCTGATCATCTTCCAGTAACTTTTTCACTTTCTCAAGAAGCTGTTTCCAATCCCATTAGCTCAGTGTTCAATTATCTCAAAGCGAATTGGGAAAGGTACAAAACTTATATTGAGAATAATTTTAATCATGACCTTGATTTACAAAATAAAACTGACATTGATACGGCATTACAAAATTTAAGTATATCTATAGTTGATGCTAGAAATTTATCAGTACCAACAACACAGAAAAAATTTAATACTCCTATTATTGACGACGATCTTCAGCTTCTGATTCGCTTGAAGAATGTTCGAAGACGTCAATATCAACAATCTCGTGATCCTGCTATGAAATGTATCTATCAGGATCTACAAAAAGAAATTAAGCATAGATTCACACTCTTAGGAAATGAAAATTTCGCGAAAGAGGTTGAACAAATCAAGCCAAATTCTAAACCTTTCTGGAAACTTTCTAAGGTTCTTAAGAAACCTCAGAAACCAATTCCAGCTTTGAAGGAAGATGAACACATATTTTTTACAAACGAAGAAAAAGCTCAAAAACTTGCTCAGCAGTTTGAAAGCGTCCATAATTTTAATCTTAACGTTGTGAGTCCTATTGAAACCGAAGTCTTACAAAAATATGAAAACGTTTCAAATCAAGTATTATCTCTCCATCATCTCCATCATAAAAAAGTTAAAAAATATGAAAGCTCCAGGTTATGATGGAATTTTCAACATTCTTCTTAAAAACCTTCCCGAAATCACCATGAGATACTTGGTCAAAATATTTACCAAATGTTTTGAATTAACATACTTCCCTGAAAGATGGAAAAATGCCAAGATTATTCCTATTTTGAAACCAGATAAAAACCCATCAGAAGCATCTAGCTATCGACCAATTAGCTTACTCTCTTCTATAAGTAAATTATTTGAAAAAATCATCCAAATAGAATGATGTCACATATCAATGAGAATTCTATTTTTCTTCCTGAGCAGTTTGGATTTCGTGTTGGACATTCAACTACTCATCAACTTGTGAGAGTAACTAACATGACAAAGGCAAATATTTCAGAGGGCTATTCCACTGGAGTTGCGCTTCTAGACATCGGAAAAGCTTTCGACAGTGTTTGGCACAAAGGTTTAATTGCCAAAATGTGGGATTTCAATTTTCCAATTTACATAATAAAGATAATTAAAAATTATCTCGCTAACCGTACCCTACAGGTTTCTTATCAGAATTGTAAATCTAATAAGCTACCCGTTAAAGCAGGCGTCCCTCAAGGATCAAGCGTCGCACCAATCCTATTCAATATTTTTGCCTCTGATCTTCCAAATCTACCTACAGGCTGTAAAAAGTCACTTTTCTGTGATGATACTAGCATCTCAGCCACTGGTAGGAGTCTTCGTATTATCTGCAGTCGACTGGAACGAAGCTTGAATATTTTCAATGATTACCTGAAAAAATGGAAAATTTCCACTAATGCGGCAAAAAGACAATTGATTGTGTTTCCGCCTAAGCCAAGAGCTTCTTCTCTTAAACCAAATAATAACCATATTATTAAATTTAATGGTTTTTGAATTTATCGTGGTCTGATAAAGTTAAATACTTGGGTTTGATTTACGATAAAAAAAACTCACTTTTAAGGATCACATTGAAGGAATCCAAAGAAAATGCAACAAATATATAAAATGTTCATACCCTCTTATAAATAGGAATTCTAGGCTCTGCCTAAAGAACAAACTATTAATTTATAAACAAATATTTAGACCGGCAATGCTATATGCAGTGCCAATCTGGGCAACTTGTTGTGCTACTAGGAAGAAAACGCTTCAAGGGATTCAGTATAAAATTCTGAAAATGATTTTGAAGCGTCCTCCCTGGTTTAGCACAAATGAGTTGCACAGACTCGCAAAAATAGAAACATTAGAAATTATGACGAACAGTATTATAAGCAACTTCCGACAAAAATCGTTGCAATCTTCAATTGCAACGATTAGCTCACTTTATAGTTTATAAGATTTGTTTAGCTTCTTATATACAAGACAAGTAGGTTTTAGCGAGTAAGGGCGCTATAACCCTGGCTCATTAGCCAGGGCAGAACCAAATACTTCTGTCCCATCCCAGGAACCTTGGATCAAAGAAGTGACATTAACCCTCTTAGCAAAGTCACTCCCAACGATTTATCAAAGCCCCATCAAATTGAACGGTTGTCCACATTTCTTCCTTATTCAAGGTTCAAAATAACCCGTTGATTAAATTATTCATTGAATGAATAATTTGATTGCCGTATAACTTTGAATCATCTTAATTTTGTACGCTGCACAGTTGGTCTGGCCGCTTTAATGCTTGTGTCATATTCAATATGTGCCACAAACATTAATAATGACAAGAAAAATTGTAGACGAACGTCTGCAATTTTCCAGGATCCCTACATGTATTGGCTGTGTATGTGTAGACTAGACTAGACTTATTCACAAGACAAGTAGGTTTTAAACATCCTACTGAAAAATAAAAATACTTAACTGGGAAAGCATATTATATCTTAATAATAATTAACTGAATCATGTAAACAATAGGGATGAAAAGTCACCACTTGTGGCTGAACACCCAATATACTAAATAAGAAACGTAATGCAAAAAAAACAATATAATCAAATAGAAAATAATATAAAAATACGGTGGATTGTTAATACAGAAGTATTTTTTGTGTATTTCCACAACTGCACTGCGATGATGTGCTGTTCGTTCGTTCATACTGGAAATCATAGGCGTGCGCAGCCTTTTCCATTAGGGGGGGGCTAACACCTTAAAAACATTCAGTTATGTTAAGCCTTCTTTATCAGTTAGATTTCTGGTAAAGCTTCGATTGTAAAACAGTTATTTTATTTTGTTATTGGAATTCACGTTGTTTCATTTATTTCTTAAATATAGAAACTGGTTTCTCAAAAAAGATAACCAAAGTAATTCTGTATCTTATTATCATCTCATTTTAAGTAGGCTTAAAAATTAACATTAATCATTTTCAACTTCCTCGAAAAAAATTTCTCGTGGTCTTTGACGCAATTCAATTCTCACGTTTTTTGCAATATGATTTTTTGAAGTTAATAAAATTGACCATTTTTCAGTCCCACATAACTCTCGTAAACTATTGATGCATGGAATTTTTTACGAATAATTAAAGTTGTGATTTCGTATGAGTTGACTGGAAATTTTTTTCAAATATTTTTTTTAACATTTGCCTTATGTATCCTGCAATAAGCAAAGCCAATTTGACGCTTCCAATTGGAAGTATGCTTTAGAATAAAACGTTATTAGAAGAAAATACATTGCTCAATGGTCCCCCCATACTACAATAACACATAAAATTTGCAGCGAAAGCATGGTTTATCTCGCGATTATATGATTATGGATATACGTTTCATTGTTTCAAACTTAATTTTGCCAATAATGAACTGATTTTTAGTATATAGATGAATTCATAGGATGGTTCATTATTTACCGTTACTTATTTAGTTAAATAATATTGATTGCTCGTTAGAACTTTGTCGAGCTGTAGTTATCAATATTAGTATTTTTATTAGACAACGCTACTAATAGCTGTGCATTGAACGATTATTATCGGGTTTTGGTGAATATGTAGTGCAGAAAGATGAGTATGTTTGTATATGTATTCGAACAATTTAACTGAAACCTTAAATTTGGCTTTAACTAACTTTTCTATCTATATCCCTCACGTATTTTTCTTTAAAATGGTCTTCAGACTATTTAATTCCGCTTAAACCAGGCCTCAGCTGCGCAAGTATGAGTGCCCAGAATGCCTGGAGAATCTAAGATGCTGTATATGTTTGATGGAATATTCGATGTACGACTCACTCTACTTCGTACCACAACGATGTTCTCGAATACGGCTTTTTGAAGAAACCCCATTGCGATTCATACCATATCCGTAGTTCCAATTCACAAATAAATTTGAAGTCATTAACTGTTGCTCTATTTTAAAATTATTGGTACCATAATGAGGGAATTTTATTTATGCGAAAAACTTTATTTTTACGGTGGCCAAAACACTGCATTCTTAAGAAAATTTAGGGAAACATTCACAATTAATTTGAAATTTTGTTTGAGCTTGCTATTATAATCACGAACAACTTTCCAAAATTAAAAATTGGTCTGTGATTTGGTTCACGAGATATCATGCTCACTGGAAACGATATCAAAATATTGGTATCCAAGTACAACAGCTGCAGTTTCGAGAATTTTGCATGAAAAATCATGGTTTTTTGCAAGCACATCAAAACATGTACTATTTGATACTCTAAAAATGTTAGAGCAAAAAATAATGATAATTAAGTATGAACGATTAGTGTAATAAGAAATGCCATATCACACTGTTAGGTGGATACAATAAATTTTTAGTGTGAAATTCAGATTCAGCTACCCACAATTTTTTTTTGAACTTTGGGCTTGATACCTTTCTTTAATTTCTGCACAAGCTGCTGGTCAACACCTCTGGCTGCTTTTCTCCAATATCTGGTCATTGAAATAGCATCCTTAACCATGTTTACATTCTAAATATTTATAGAGTGTGTCGATTTGGATTAGGTGGACTTGCGGGCAGTTTGGGGAGTTCCTATTCTCAGTAACGTTGACATCATTATCCCGGCACTGCTATTGTGCATTCTTAATGTAGTGGCTACTCGTCAAATCTGGCAAATAATTGGGAGGGGCCCGGAGAGACCTAATTTAGCACTAGACGATTTTAAGACAATCGTAGATGTATAACTCGGTTCATATTGTAGGTTGTGATGAAAATCGGAGTTTTGTGGCGATAGCTGCAAATTTATTGCCAGATCAGACACTTTTTCCGCCAAACTTGTTTGCAACAACAATTTTATACTTCTTGGAAACATGTGATCTTTGGCAACATAAAGCTTCTGTTCCGGAACCTGTTTAAAGTCAAATTACCCTTTCAGATGCATTTTTTTTTGAATTTGTTCAGATCCTGATTATACATCTCTCTGACCCGCGATTTTGACCATAACGTTTTGCTTTACGACCAGCTCGATTGTTTGATAGCCCTATATTTGAAGAAAATAACGACACAATGGCACCTTCAGCACAGCAGACAAACATTACATGAAATCTGTTTGTACTGCACATATAAATGATTTGTCATTGTTTATAATCATACTCGGGTTTTCATTTCTTTTGTGTAGAATAAATTCTCTCTTTTTTACATCGCGTGAGTATTTATGAAACATAAACTTTTTTGCACATTGTAAGCAAATTGCAGTCAAAAATTTCCAGAACCGACCACAAACAGCACTATACCGGAAAAGATGACTCATAACGATTCTACATTCATAGAGTTTCATATGTTTCACTTGTTTGTTAAAAAATCAGAGAGAATCTCAACGTACGAGCTATTTCAATTTTAATAGGTTGCCTGCAATAAACCTTGTTTTGATACGAATTAAATTTCTCTTGAACATCCTAAAATGTTTTAATGAAAAGTTTTACAACTAAACAAAAAGCAAACATAAATAAAATCAATAAAAAAGTACTATGACCGGAACTCGAAAGATGGAAAAATTCATACAAAATTAATTGTGAGATATAAAAACCTGTTTTAATCCACCTAGCGGTGCAATTGTGCCTTTCTCAAACATGAACACGAGAATTTTTGCGTTGTTTATATTCATTATAAGCTTCCAAATGTATATATTACATTTTTATTATACACGACATGACAACTATATACAAGAGTAGGAATCATTATTCGAGTTCTAAAACTTTGTAAAAGAAAAAACAACCACATTAATATTAAATTAAAAAAAAGGTGCGCAATAAAGTCCCAAAAAGTCGATTTTTATAAAAAAAAATTTTATTCCAAATAACATAAAATCTCGACGTTTCATGCATTTTAAAGATGTTTGGTATCAAAAATACGAATTCGATTTCTGAAATTTTTTCCCTTTGAAAAAAATTTGAGTTCCGGCTTATATGGGAATTTCATATGTGACCGGACGATTTAGCCTATAGTTCCGGACCCATATAAGCGATCTGTACGAAATTTTATAGACATCTATGGGGATATTATAGCTATCATTTGGGACTAAGTTTGGGAAAATCGGCCCAACCATTTCCGGGAAACTGATGTGAGTTCGTAAATTTTGAAAGATGGCCGCTTTTCCCGGGCACTTCCGGAACGGTCTATGGTGGTCAATGTAGTCAACGAAAGTTTGGTTGGCCGTCGGTGTCCTAGAACAGCAAATTGAAGTTGTTTGAGAGACATTTTAGCGAAATTTTTACCTTTTTTGCTTTCATCGGAGTATCGGTTTGAATCACAATTTGCTATGTGATCGCACGCCACAACCTGTAACTCCGGAACCGGAAGTCGGATCGGGATGAAATTAAATAGCCATTTACGGGGACGCAATACCTTTCATTTGCACCTTTCACTAAGTTGAGACTAAGTTTGTCAAAATCGGTTCAGCCATCTCTGAGAAAAATGGATGACATTTTTGGTCACATACACACACACATATATACATACACACAGACATTTGCCGAACTCGACGAACTGAATCGAATGGTATATGTCACTCGGCCCTCCGGGCCTCCGTTAAAACGTCGGTTTTCAGAGCAATTGCAATACCTTTCTATTGAGAAAGGCAAAAAACAATTTTTTTTTGAATTTAAGTATTCAGATCAAAATATTTACGAAATATATTATTTCTATTTCTATCTCGTCAGGATTTGTTAATGGATTATGGCCCACTGATAATTTTTTTTCACTGTAGGCTTTAAGTTTAAAAAATAATTTTTATCCTACTTTAATTTTTTTTAGCTTTATTTTATGATATGTATTTTTAGATATGTGAATTCTGACCTAGATTTTCACCTAAAATTACTTTTTCAATTAAAAAAAAATCTCTATAGTATTGGGTGAATCTCTAATAAATTTATAACAAAAATGATGACAAACAAAAACTTCTGAGCAACTCGAGAATCAAGTAGAAAATAGAAAGTTTACTTTCTGTTGGAAAACATTGAAAAACACTTTTCGGGGTTTGTTAGTGGTCCAAAATACATTTAGAAAACATGGTTAGGAAAGAAATCTTTTTTTTTTGTAGACCCGTGCTATTTATAGCGACTGGGTGTTTGATGCGAACCATGGATGCATTAGACATTTCCAGGGAGCCACTTTCCAGTCACACTCCACACACATATTTTATTCGATTGCATACCTCCGGTGAGCGCAAAGCTTTACCCAAAAGTCGACGACGCCTTACAGCTTGTCTACTGACCACTTTAACGAGTCTCAGCGGCTTTCGGCTCACTACACTGTTCTAAAATATAACCAGTGCGACAGCTCCTAGTCTGATTTTTCACATCAGTTGCTCGTTGACACTTCACGTCGAACCAGTTTCCTCGTGTGTTATCCGATAGTCATGTGACTGCTTAACTGATCGCCTTATGAACTTGCTGCTACGTTGTGATCAGGCAATCTCTTGACGATTGTTCCCCAAAACTTTTTGTCCTAAAGGATAATTCCGCCTTATCTCTTGCTTTCCAAGAAATAAGAAATTTAAACATATATTTTTTGGTATTCACTATTAAACTAAGATTACACTTGTAGCGTGCTATAAAACTTCAATTTTAACTTGGGTAGGAACAAGCTTAAAATCTTCCAGACTATTTTTTTTATTTTCTGCTGATAGGAGCCGTGCTTAGGAAGCGTTACTACGAATTGCTCAAATCTACCATGTTTCACGACAAAACCAAATCGTTTCATTCATTCACTAAATTGTTTACTAATTTTTTATACCTTTTCCTACTTAGTAATTTCTAGCTAATATAACCTCTTTAAATAAAAAAGATAGAGGTAGAATAATTTGGTATCCAAAGAAATAACATCCATTTAGTTCCAAAAGTTTTTCTAAGATTATATTACTGTTCAGTTTAAAAAAAAGCTGAAAGTTTCTCTTGTTCTTTCCATGTAATACCTCCTGGAATCGCCATATATGTCACTGACTGCATTAATCTTTTGCAATAAAAAGTTTACAATTTTTAGTCAAAGCAAAAAAAAAACGAAATTAATTACTAACAGTCTTGTATTTTTAAGTTGGTAACAAAATCTTTGCTTCAGTTACCGCTTCCTCTCGCCCTCCTCCTTATCTTGTTATCAGTAGAGATTCCTGATTTCAACGAACTTGTACCAAATAAGTTAACATGGCTTTCTTAAACAAAAGTATGCAGTAAGTTTGACATGTTTCTCATATGTTCTCAATATTATAAGATTACTTATTAAAATTTTAAAATATTCCAGAACATTAGGAGGGGGGGGGGGGGCTATAGCCCCCCCTAGCCCCCCCTTGCGCACGCCAATGCTGGAAATTACTTTATTGTTCCGAGAACCAGAAATGTTGTTTTTCGCCATTGTTGTGTAACATCCGGAAGAGCCCAAAAACCAGCGGATCAGAAAAACTGCACCTAGGACGTGCCTATAACTTCAGTACCACGGTCTGCAAAGAAAAAAATATCTATTTCCGTAGAGATTCGCTAACAAGAGAAAGGGCAAAGTCCATAATACTCCGATGGTGGCTAAACATTTTTAACTCAGGGATGCCTCCTGTTGTTAGTCGCCTCTTACGACACGGTAGCAGGTATCCAGTAGGTATATTCTTTGCTCAAATACTTCGAGACATTTCAGCTCGCCGAATACCAAATCAACAAAATGTCAAGTGAGCGCTCCTAAAATTTCATTTGTTTTACTCGACGTAACTGGAGAGAAGCATTCAGTTATAAGTTTTGAATTTGCAATAGATACAAGAAAAGTTTTGCAATGCATCTTGGCATAGCAAATCTTCAGTAGTGAACATAAGTCACAACGTGGATAGCGTTAATAATTGTTCATCGTTTGTGAAGTTACCAAACAGATAGCAATGTTTGTAGCAGCATATATTTCATCCTTCCTTTCTACCGTGTATGCAATAAATTGTGCACCAAATCTATTATTCAACTTGTTGCTTTCTGTATACCTCCTTCAATACAAAATATAACATTTTCCGTCTCTACTGGTGCAATATAATACCTGAAACACAGTAAGCATAGAATCGTCATAGAGAATAAAAATTTTCAGAGTGATTGCATAGCCTCTCTATAGGAGAAAGGCAAAAAAGAAGAAACAGTTGCCGAATATTGAGGTAAAATGAATTTAAAAAAGTTATTAGTTAATTAGGGCTTATTTGATCATATTGTTGAACTCGTCGTCACGTTATTAGACGATTTGTCAATTTTTTAAGTATAATAAACCTTCAAGTAGAAGCAATAACGCAGTGAAGTCATATACGAACATCTATTCATTCTCTCTCCGTACATGGCAACGACTTGCGCCACGAAGGTGTTGTTCCGACTTGCCCAGGGAAGCTTGTAAGCTTTCCCACGCAGTTGAGTGTGCCAGCCGTCGCGTCGCCGCCGGCAGTTGTAAACTGCAAGCGGTAATGAAAATTCTTATCAGCTCGAGAAAAACAGAGCACTTAAAGGAATGTCAGGGTTGCTTTTGTTGTGCACTTTCAGATTTGTATCGCTGGCGAGGAGTTTCCAAAACCTTATCACTCCAGGCTTTAGAGCTGACATCTGATGAGTTGAATGGTTGGTTGATTTATCAAAGTAGTAACTTTTGTATATCTAATTTCTTTTTTTAAATTACCATATTTTATTTAAAATATAAATATAGAATGTTCGTGTTTATTAAAATAGCGCGTTACTCATCTGAAGTATTGCTGTCTAATACTATTTAAATACTACCGCTTGATTAATCCCAAATGTATCCTAAATCTTGGCCACCCCCAGACCATTAGACGCATCAAGTTCACTGAAGCTGTAAGCTCGGCCATAAACACGAATGTTCGCATTAGCCACGCTTCAAGAAGCTTCACCATCAATCTGCGGGATTTTCTTTCAAAGCCAATCAAAAAGAAGGCGTTTGACGGAGTACTGGGTGGAGGAGTTTTCTAAAACCAAAACTTATTGCTTCCCATTCTATGAAAAGCGGAGGAGAAGTCTTTTTTCGGCCAAAGACCAAAACTGTATCGCCGTGATAAAGTACGTGAGAAGGCATTTACTATCTGAGCCTGAACGACGCTTAAGTGAGAGAATTACGACCTTTATCTGAAATCCCTTTGCAAACCCAAAGAAAAAGTTACCGAAGGAAGTGCGGTTTGATTTGGAAACTCTATTCGCTGGCAGCAATTTCGGCGATAAATGCTGTGGAATTGTCTTGCTTAAAGGGCTCTGATCTTTCGGGGGCGTTATTATGGCGTGAGCGTGGGTGGTAATAGTAGTGATGACAGCGTTTGTCTGAAAGTTGTGTCGTTTACCAGCAGTCGCGGCATTCGATCAACTATAGTCTGGTAGCAGGATAACATCGGTCAATCAATGTAACGTCGCAATATATCGATTCCTACCTCGTGTAAAGTTGGGTCAGGTTAGATACGCAATGTCAAACTGTGTGGGAGTTAGTTGATACACCACCTCCGGTTGAATGAGGTCCTATTTTGGTACGAGTAGTCGAGTAAAAGGGATGGACAATGGAGATTTTAAATTAATTGATTTGACGGTTTTCATGGCCGATGAAATTAATGATTCTATCTTATTAGGTGGGGATTTATAAACAAAGAAGGATTTGATTAAATCTATGGACAATTCCGCTTATATCCTAAGTGGAAATTCATTGTTTTAAAGTTTGTACAGAATACCAATCTTAATAAAATGTTGTCATCAGTTGCCTCTGGTAATACGATTTATTTAAAATAATTTCCACCGGGCACTGGATTGAAACGGCTTAGAGCACAGTTGAGGCCAGCTCAGGGTGAAGGAGTAATGATAACTCTCTACTTCCTTGTCTTGAAATGAATTTTCCTTATCGGAAACTGGGATAGCATCGATGAGTTTCCCATCATTTTCCTGGTAGTAGTACTTAGAATATCAAATCCGATGCATCGTTGTCCACTTTGGGATGTATGTGTGAAAATAGGAATAGGATAGAAGATACTGTCATTAGGTCACCTCCTCCATTCACCGACTAAACTTTTGCAATGTTCCGATAACAACTTGGCTGCGATAAGTTTGCACGTTTATCATTCTAGAATATAATCCTGATTAAAAGTTTTAAGTCGTTGAAACGTTAGAGACCCCGAGGAAAATTTTGTTCCGTATATTTGAACGAATTTGCGCAAATTGTTTCCTTTTCTGTTTATTCTTGTACCCGTTTTATCAGTTACTCCTTTTAAAAGTTTTTTTTTGAAGATAATTAAAAATGGCCCAAGTGCTTCGAAACGTCGGTTGAAGACAAAATTGCTCGTACTAAATACATTTTACAAAGGATATAACTCTCAAAGTACATAAAATTTAGACAAAGAAGAACAATGTGAACAATACCTTCACTAAAAGTAATGAAGGACGAAATGCCATTCCCATTACAGTGGCTCAAAATGGAAAAATCTATATGGAAATCTAAAAAGCTATAGAGCCCCAAATTGTTTTGGGCCATGAAATTTGATAGAATTTCATTAAGGTCTGTACATGCCACAAGTTTCTTAAAGTAAAAACCGATTTAACCCATTTAGCAATGAGATGAGACTCTTCTTACTGATATCAGTGTTGGATTATTCATTACTTTTCGGAACTCATGCGAAGTAGGCTTCCAACTAGAGGTAGGATGAAAACAGTTTCGAATCCTGCAAGTATAAAACCTCGAATAAACTGAGAAAACTATAGAAAATAAATAAAACAAACAAAATTTAAAAAAAATCATAAAAGGTCATCAGATTAATAAAATGAGTGAAATTATTATTAAAAATCAAAATAATAAAGTAAATAAATCAAATTAGTTTAACTGTTTTAAAGGCTTTTCATTAGCAAGGGACTGGAAGGTGAAGTTTAGTTGAAGTATATAAGTAAATTAGTTTAGCTCATTAAATATAAAACTAAACAATTAAAAAAAAGTTATCATTTTAACAGAATAAATTAAATTGTTTCTAATTAACAAATTGGATGAAATCGGTCTATCTTCTGACCTCGCACAAAGCAGAAGCAAAAAAAAAATCGCTGAGCTATAGCAGGTTATAGGCAACAGTGAATCAAGCCAGCTTTTGTTCTATATCAGTGCACAAATTGAATCGTTGCCCCCGGCTGCGGAGTAAAATGAATTTGCCAAATGAAACAGAAGTGCCCGTGCTACGGGATAACACGATTTCGATCGACTTTAACAAAAATATTCGTGTTAGACCCATAGTTCTGGAAGTGGAACAGTTAGTTAAGGTTAAAATGGAGCTTAATCTCGTTGAAGTTACGTACATTCAGCTGCACCACGTTAAAAACAGTGTTTTGATCACGTTTAGAAGTTTAGCGCAAGCAGAGAACTTCATTGCAAAGAACAACATGCAACACGAGGTCGCATTTAAGAACACCAGAATCAAGAGCCTCGTGCATATGGAAAACGACATGGTGGAATTACATCAAACGAATCATGTCGCAATATGGAGAAGTAAAATCTATTACAAATGACACTTGGAGAAATTGTTTCACCTGCATTCCCAACGACGTTCGTATTGTGAGGATGCGAGTGACTAAACCAATACCTACCATCATGAGTATCTAATGCAAATCACTGAAGGATGGCTTGACCTATAAGCAAACAACTCTAATCACATATCCCGGGCAGATCCCAACATGTCAATTCTGTAACCATATAGCCAACTACGGAAAAAACATGCGCCGAAGCAACTAGTCAAAACTCATCTACTACAGCCAACTCTAACAAGCAGCCACCGACACCTTCAGATAAACCAAAAACAACGATCCAATTAATCAATAATGCAGGTACAACGGCCACGACAACCGCTACCAAACCAACAGCTTGCATCACCAGTAAAGAAACAAATACCAATGAAGACGGATTTACAACAGCGACCCGTAAGAACAAGAAACAAATAAGAACATCTGATCGTGAACAACAAGAAAGCAGTACCGATGATGACATGGACGGGAACGATAACGCGAGAGAAGGCAGACTGAATGACTCTCAAGCGGCTTCACCGCCAAGGAAAAGGATCTTAACACGCAGCTGCAAACTGCGTCAACAAGATCTGGCAGATAGATATTCTTGATTCCTTTTTATTTTTAGTTATTGTAAAAAAATAAAAGAACCACGGCTCAGTTCTGCTAACGAATTGAGACGCTTTAAAAAAATATTTAGATTAAAAAAATTGGATGAAATGAATAAAAGGAATGACTGAATAAAAAACGAATAAGATAAATGAAATAGGCAAAATTAAAAACAAATGGGTAATGTTTAGGACATAACCGGAGTGTCGTGACTACTCGTTTGACTTGTAATTGAAATCGAATGATACTCAATGAAATATGTGGGAATGTTTCAAGTTATTCTTTATAATAATTATGGTGGTTCTGAAAAGAACCTTTGTTGTTGTTTGATTCACTGGTAAAAGTACAGAATTACCAAGCGCAAACTTAATACTAGTTAACAAAAGAAACATTCTAAATAAATTGTTTTTCCATTTTGCATTCGTCCTAATAAGGACGGTTTGTAGAAATCTATGTTGATACAAGACGAGAATCTTTTGAAACAATTCAAACCTTGCCGACGATTGTTTTTACTGCGTACACACATATGATTCCCCTTTCGCAGCTCACACCGAATGAGCACGCTTTGCATCAAGGCGTTCCTATTTATTAACTTTTCGATGCAGATGAAAGGCCCTCCTTTTGTGCGATAAATGAAAATATTTTCATCATTCGTTTTGGTGTAGTTTTCGCTTAGTGGTAAAGTTTCCACATTCACTGATTTTCTTGGAAGGATTTGCAAAAACCTGTTATTAAGTTTCAAAATGTACGTAACGCTTTCGCTAATATGCACTACTATCGCTGTCTCGCTCGTTCTTGTGCCGTGCATGAGCCTTTCCTTTCCGTCCGGTTTCTAATTTCATAACCAAAACGAATATGCCGGCTTTCCACCACCAACTACTCTCGTCAAGCAACCCAATACGAATAATCATAGGAACAAACATGTAGTGGACCTATAATTAAAACTTTTCATCATTTTATTGTTCGGTTGGTGCACCATATTGACGGCTCTGTGCGGGATGGGCTGAAAATTTTCACTTTTCCAAGTCGTTTTCGAAATATTTTTCAAAGCTCTATTTTTCCGTTGATAATGAATGTCGTACATATTCCAAAATTGAATACAACATTGGTACAAATATTTTCGACAAAATGCCGAAGAAATTGATTGAATCCATTCGGTACAACAAAAGATATAAGCGTTCAAAATCTTACATAATTTTGAAATTTTGAAAAGGGGCCCCTATATTGAAAGGTAAGTCGTTAGTCACTACAAAAATACATTGACTAATATGTAGGGGAATGTGGTCGCTTGCCGGCACTCTTTGGCTCATAACATTTCTCCAATTGCATAATATAGGGACATAAGCATACTAATGGAAAGCTAGGCCTTATCTAGTAACTGGTAAAGGAATTTATTTTATTCCGTCAAAATGAAAAATGTTACATTTAGTAAAATAATTATTTCATGCCATTTAGAAAAATGTGGTCGGTTGTCGGAACCCTAATAAAATTTAGAAAAAATGGCACAATATGAATAAAAATCATCAACATTCAAAGAGAATATAAAAATTACTTTACCTTTAATATCATTCCTCATCAGAAACACAATGTGTGTATGTGAAAAGCTGGTACGCATAGTACGCAACACCAACGCACTGGCGGATCGCATTCATATTTATAGGGTGACCAACTTATACCACACAGAGTTGAATAAAATTATTTATTAAAAGTCAATATGTTACCCAAGTAACCAATAGGTATGGAAAGTGCTTTTTAAAATCCGCTTTTGGCAAAATAAACCACTCGATTGTTGATGTGTCATGAAAATATTTTTTACGGCTTTTCTTCCTTCAAAATGCTGATTAATAACAAAGTTTTTAAATAGTTTATTGAAAGCAAGTTTACAATAGCTATGCATGAAAATGCTAGTATGCTGCAAAAAGAATCTGAAATCCAAATAAAATGCTACTTTACTGTATATACTAGTACATACTTGGGTAATGTTGGGTTTCGAGATGATTTATAGAGCTCAAAAATTGATGTTCGCCGTCATTCTAAAAATAAAGATGGTAAATTCAAAATGGTGACTTTACCTTAGCGCGTTATCATATGAAACAGTACAATGTGGATATTTCTCATTTGCATTTGAGGTTGTAATAGTAGGTTGTCTCAAATTTCAAAATTGATATTCCTCATTATACAAAAATCCAACTAAATGTCGAAGCTATAATAAAAAATCCGTCATAATAGACATGACGGATTTTTTACTATAGACATCTGAAAACCTTCAATCTCTCTTCTGGGTACTTTTAGAATAGAGATGTCGCCACGTTGGATTTCAAAATGTCATCAGTCATCGATTTTTGGCATCGACTCATAAAAACCGTATCGAAAATATTCATATTGATTGGGATATAGAGAATTCCGCTAAACCGGATGTCGCCATTTTGGTTTTCAAAATGGTGTCAAAAATCAATCTCTGGCCTCTATTCGTCAAGCCCAATCCGAAAATACTCATATTGATTGGGTTATAGAGAATTCAAAATTTGCCACAAGAAATGTTTGGGTGCCGATAACCGACCTGTTTTTGGGTGCCGACAACCGATGTTAGTAACCTTTCTCAAAACTGAACCGAAAAACAAATTGCGGCGAACATTTCGTCGCCATTAAATGTTGAATCACGATGTAGAATAAATTCACTTTGTAAATAGTTAAAGCGCATAGTAAATATTCAAAGCTAATGTTAAAAAGAAACTTTTGAGTAGTTTTTAATTTGTTCAAAAAACTGCAAGGGGCAGCCCTATGGGGTTGCACGAACTGTAAACGTAGGACTATACTACTTAATATAAAATATTTATTTTCTTATTACATTTAGAGTTATAATAAATCGAATATATTTCTTACGTATAGTTTAAGCACAACCAATCAACATCGAATGTTACATATTGAACCAAACCTTCTTGGTTATCAGGTCATTTCATTTGTAGTAAGTGATCGAATCCGATTAAACTTATTTAAGAAGATCTGAAGAAAGAAGACAGAAAACCACGACCGAACCAGTGTTGCCACAATTAAATCTGTACCGGGAGTTGAAAAATCTTTTCTATCTGTACTCTACTATACAAAAATCTGTGCCGTATTCTGTACCCAAACAATAACAAGGTTGTTTTATAAATATCATTGTTCTTTTACATATTTTTCATTCGGAGAAATCAAACCAGACATTCTGACTCGTTTGTTTTATTTGAGCTGGAATTCCGCAAGAAACCAGTTAGAATTCCGGATGAGTGTGACTGGGTAAATCAAACATCAGCTCCAGCTCAAACTCTCGCTGCCACTTTGTTTACAACCAAAGATGGTCAACAGAGTGGCGGCGAGAAGCTGAGATGGGGCTGGTAATATCAATAGGATGCGATGCTTGCAGGAATTCAAATGGAGCAGGTCAGAGCAAGCGTGTGCACTCTGAGAAGATTCGCTCGGCTTTCACTTGGACATCATCCCTTTGATTTGTTTCTCGCATATCGCATTCTAATGTCAGCTTCAGTTCAAGCTCAATCAGTACTAGCTCCACTTTAGATTCTTGTGATCACTGCTGCTTAACTCAACGTTTACCTGCTGTTTACTGGGATGCATCGCAGGGTTAAATTATTTTTGTAATTTGTAAAAAAATCTGTACTATTCTGTACTTTTTTACAAAAATCTGTAATCTGTACCGTACAGAATCTGTACCAAAAATGCTTCAAAAATCTGTACCTTTCCAGATAAATCTGTACTTGTGGCATCACTGCACTGTGCTGTGTGTTTTCACATCCAGTGTAGCTGAGTTAGAAGTCCGTTACACTAGCTGTGGAGGTACGCTACCCAGTTCCGTCCAACACGCGACTGAGCTTGTCCGTTCAAACACTATGTTTCTTTTATGTTGTGCTCGTTTCTAGCACATTTTTATGTACAATCTCGAACACAATTATTCGTACACAGAATCGCTTGTACATCCGAGCTCCATTTGCAAACACGGTTAACATAGTGTCGTGGTACTAGTTGTCTCTTTCGCTCTACCCATCATCATCAGCGCTGACTCATTTTGCTTTGTGCGCCTGGGTTCAATATTTGAGGCGAATGTGTAGGTAGGAATATCTAATTTGTTAGCAGGGTTACCATATTCACAGATTTTTCTGTAATGTCACAGATTTTTTTCACAATTTTTGATCACAGATTCTTTTTTACAGATGGCAATTTTTGGCATTTTGATGAAAATTTCACAGAGTTTTGGAAATATTTTGATTTTTCACAAATTTTTGTCTCGTTTCAGTTATCACAGATGGTAAAAAGATATTTTTGACCGGAACACATATAGCAGAACCAAAATAGGATAGGCTGAGTGGAAATGTATCAATGAATTGATCGAACGTAAATAATAAACTTTCGGTGTGCTTTCCACCAATCCGCGTAAATTTGTTGCTAAGAAAGTTTTCGTCTTTGCGCAACGAAAGCATAGATTACTATCATCCAGGTAACGCATGCAACCGCTAACAAACAGGGATGCTACAATGTAGCATCCCTGTTTGTTAGCGGTTGCATGCGTAACCTGCATTTTCCACTCAACCTATCCTATTTTGGTTCTGCTATTAGGTGCATATTACAAAGCCTATTTATGGATGAATACATTGCCACTCGAAAAACCGTTGCAAAAACGCATCTAAGTCCATATATAAAATTGTTTTCGATTCTTCTAGATGTATAGTTTCGATATATGATTAAGACCACTGCATTCGCTACATGTGAGAGCGTACTTTAGGAAAGTTGCAATAATGGCAAAATATAACTAGAAAGCTTGATCTATACATGAAATGTGATTATATCGTCTAAAATTTGATTTTTCTTCACCGGTCGAGGTTTTTTACCACACACAATCAAAAAGTTTTTACAATTTTTAATTTCATTTCATATACTAATTTTCCGGTTTATTCATTTCATGAATTTCATTCGTTTTGTTCATTTTATTTTTGAAAGCTGATCGTGTGCTATAAAGATTTAGCTCCAGATATTAGTTCGGTCCAGTGATGCCACAAGTACAGATTTATCTGGAAAGGTACAGATTTTTGAAGCATTTTTGGTACAGATTCTGTACGGTACAGATTACAGATTGTTGTAAAAAAGTACAGAATAGTACAGATTTTTTTACAAATTACAAAAATAATTTAACCCTGCGATGCATCCCAGTAAACAGCAGGTAAACGTTGAGTTAAGCAGCAGTGATCACAAGAATCTAAAGTGGAGCTAGTACTGATTGAGCTTGAACTGAAGCTGACATTAGAATGCGATATGCGAGAAACAAATCAAAGGGATGATGTCCAAGTGAAAGCCGAGCGAATCTTCTCAGAGTGCACACGCTTGCTCTGACCTGCTCCATTTGAATTCCTGCAAGCATCGCATCCTATTGATATTACCAGCCCCATCTCAGCTTCTCGCCGCCACTCTGTTGACCATCTTTGGTTGTAAACAAAGTGGCAGCGAGAGTTTGAGCTGGAGCTGATGTTTGATTTACCCAGTCACACTCATCCGGAATTCTAACTGGTTTCTTGCGGAATTCCAGCTCAAATAAAACAACCGAGTCAGAATGTCTGGTTTGATTTCTCCGAATGAAAAATATGTAAAAGAACAATGATATTTATAAAACAACCTTGTTATTGTTTGGGTAAAGAATACGGCACAGATTTTTGTATAGTAGAGTACAGATAGAAAAGATTTTTCAACTCCCGGTACAGATTTAATTGTGGCAACACTGCAGCACAGCTCCACCTGCCGTTCAGCAGGCAACTGAGCCTATCCGGCCAAATCCGTTCTTTAAATAGTCGATGATGACGTCATTCATAGAAGCGTAGCGTACACAAATCGGGCTTGGGAAGCGCTATCTTCTGTGTGTAAATGCACGATATTTTGACGAGGTTGTATATTATTTTAAATTTTAATGGCATGATATCAAAATTCTTTGGGTTTATCTATTGAAATCTATTCTTAGAAGTATTTCGGGGTAACATGCGCAAAAAATTTGAAAATTTATCGTGAAATGACAGAATGATATGCGTTTAAAATTGGACCACTTTTCGTTACATACCATTTTTGTAGAATTTGCAAAGTGCACCTCCATATCGAAAACAAAGACGTAATCCTACGTCAAAATATTTTGGTTGTAGAACAGAACATATGAAACTGTTTGCTTCAGCTATCGGCACAAAAATAATGTGCGAATATAACACACAAATAAAATTTGTCATTATGATTATATCTGCTTTCTGTCAAAAGTGCCGACCAGTGCCGGCAACCGACCACTTTTCCTTAATAAAATTACAGTATTGAATTTTAATAAGTAGGAAATTTCAAAATACGTCGAAAGTACTTGTTAGATTTTTTTTCCGATAAGTTTTCCATCATGCAATCACATTCAAAATATCTCTTTTCTCTTGCAAAAAAAATATAAAAAATGTTTTTTTTTGCAATTTAATTTTTAACATACATTTTTAAGTGTGTGAAAAATGACACAACTTTTTTCAATGTATATTTTTTTCGTACAGAAGTATTCATTCCCCGCAACTCGTTCTTAGATAGTTTGGCTGTATAGAATAAGGTAATCGAAATTTTTTTGTTGAAATTAATGCACTGCACAACACAACTGGAAAGTTTCGATCGAATCGACGACGGCCATACAGTGAAGACCCGTTTTTATCTGCCCCCAATTTTGTCAGCCTCATATGAAAATTGATAGTTGGAAGTTTGATGGGCTCTAGCAGACGAACCAAGTTGAATTCGAGTAAAGCCTTTCTTGAGCATATTGTTCTTTTCTTAGATATCCGAAACATGCAAAAATTTTTTGCATTGTCAGACCCCCTTGAGGGAAATTTATGCTAAATAATCAGAAATGGTTATGAGGCTATATTTAGGGACTAAAGAAGAATATTTTAGGAGCTTCGGTTTATAAAAAAGAAAGAAAAATATGTGTCCCGATTTTGTCAATTTCCCCGTTTTATCAGCCTTAAAACTCACCAAGGGGCTGATAAAAACGGGTTCCAACTATATTTTGCAATCGGCTGGTTTCTGATGGAATCCTTCTTCATGATAAATACTCATGATACCTAGAGACTGACCATTCGTGGTCGCGTAATAGTACACAAAATCATAAAATCCTATTTATGGAAACGTCAACGGATCCTTGATTCATAGTATTATTTTCATGACTGACCATTCGTGCTTGTAAAATATTATTTATGGATTCGTGAACTGGTTAATGATTCCTAGTACATGATTCACGATCTATCTTGAGCGCTTGTGACGTTTAAGGGAGGCGTCTGGTGTAACATGCTCAAACCGTAAGTTATTTTGTTTTGCGATTTTAAAGACAAGGCAACAATGATTTTTTTGAGCAATGTTAAGATTTATTTATACATTCTTTATGTAGGAAAAAAATATTTTGAGTCACGCATACGAGCATTCCAAGAGAAGACGTCCAACCATTTCCACGTCGAGGAGCGCCGCGGCGAACACGATAGCTCTTGATAAAATTTTCTGACACATGAAATTAAATATGATTTGAAAAGCTTAGACTTTTTTTTTTTTATTCATTTCGTTTATTTGATAGGCACAAATGCGTTAGCTTGGCGGTGCCAAATACTTATGTTTTTACATTTTGGATATCTTAAAACTAGGAGGTTACAATGTTGAAATATTTTTTTTACAAAGGAAAAAAAAAATTTACAGCTATCTTAAGACTAGAAATAAGATTCAATATACAAGAGAGGGCCAAAAGATTTTTTTATGAAAAAATTTAAAACAAGGGATTCACTTTGATATACAAGAGGGGGAGTAATAGTATTTTACGAAATATTTTACGGTTATCTTAAAACTAACAATATAGTTTAGTACACAAAAGGGGGAACAAATATTTATGAGAAACTTCACAGAAATCTTAAAACTAGGGATTCAATTCTATTTACAAGATGGAGGACAAGAGTTTCAATAAAGAGTAAAAATTATAGCTATCTTAAAACTAGGAATACAGAATACTAATTTGAATTTTTTAACTAAAACTTATGCTTGGTCAAGATATTCAGAGGGTGGCTTATTTCCGCATCAGTGTAGCAGCAGTTGTATCAAGGACAGGGGAGAGACAGGGAAAGAAGAGCAAAACTTGCAACTTTCGCTCGAACGGGGGGGGGGGGGGGGGGAAGGGGGATCAGCGAAACAAATTTGCGCCTCAGTCTAGTAAGTCGTCGAGTACCGGATTGGCGGATGGTATTCTTCGGACACGCGGGGAATCCTTCAAAACTCATCGGAACTCGAGTCGCTCTCGCTTCAGTTTCCTTCTATGCAGGAGTAGTGGTAAGGGCGACGGCGGTTACATAGTGGCACTCTGGAGCTGATCGGTTCCACAAGGCAGGAGGAAACTCTAAAAACGAGAAATAAAAGAGAGGGGCTAAATTGGGATATTTATCGTTTTTATGAAGGTATAAATAAGGGACATATAGGGGAAATCACGAGTTGCCAGCATATCTCGGACTGGTACATTGGGTGGTCTACCTCGGGCCCGAAGGGATTCCTTTAACTGAGACCTGGCGTCACAATACCCGGCGCATACCCAGACAACGTGTTCGATGTCGTGATAGCCCTCGTCACAAGCGCACAGACTACTCTCCGCAAGCCCAATACGCCGCAAATGCGCATCCATGGTGTAGTGATTGGACATAAGTCGGGACATTACGCGAATAAAATCCCGACCCACATCCATCCCCCCGAACCAAGGCTTCGTTGATACCTTTGGGATAATCGAATGTAGCCATCGTCCAAGTTCCCCGTTGCTCCACGAGGTTTGCCAACTGTTGAGCGTCCTCTGACGACAAATACTAAAAAATTCGTTGAAGCAGATTGGTCTTTCGTATATGTCACCATTTATTGCGACCGCCTTTGCTAATGAGTCGGCCTTTTCATTGCCCGGGATAGAACAATGAGAGGGAACCCAAACAAAGGTAATCTGATAAGATTTTTCAGATAACGTACACAAGGACTCCTGTATCATCCCCAGAAAATACGGGAGTTGCTTTTTTGGCTTCACCGCACGAAGAGCCTCGATAGAGCTGAGGCTGTCCGAAACGATGAAGTAGTAATCTGTGGGCAGAGTGTCGATGATCCGAAGGGTGTACTGAATTGCAGCTAACTCTGCGACGTAAACTGAAGCGAGATCATTGAGCTTGAATGAAGCGGTGATAGTATTGTTGAAGATACCGAAGCCAGTGGACCCATCGAGATTTGATCCGTCAGTGTAGAACATTTTGTCACAGTCCACTTCTCGGAATTTATTATAAAATATATTGGGGATCACCTGCGGGCGTATATGGTCCGGGATTCCACGAATCTCTTCCTTCATGGATGTGTCGAAGAATACAGTAGAATCAGAAGTATCTAGGAAACGAACACGGTTGGGAGTATATGAAGAAGGGTTAATGCTCTGTGCCATGTAGTCGAAGTACAAGGCCATAAATCGGGTTTGAGAGTTAAGCTCGACGAGCCTCTCGACGTTTTCAATCACCAACGGGTTCAGAATGTCGCATCGGATGAGCAATCGATATGAGAGTTCCCAAAATCGATTTTTTAGCGGAAGAACACCCGCCAGCACTTCGAGACTCATCGTATGGGTCGAGTGCATGCAACCCAAGGCAATGCGCAAGCAACGATACTGGATTCTCTCCAGTTTGATGAAGTGTATGTTCGCAGCGGAGCGGAAACAGAAACACCCGTACTCCATCACCGACAATATCGTTGTTTGGTACAACCTGATCAGGTCTCCTGGGTGAGCACCCCACCATGTTCCAGTTATTGTTCGGAGAAAATTGATCCTTTGTTGGCATTTCTGTTTCAGATACCTAATGTGACATCCCCAGGTACCTTTATAGTCGAACCAGACCCCGAGATATTTAAATGTGAAAACCTGGTTGATCGTTGCACCCATTAATAAAAGCTGGAGTTGCGCCGGCTCACGCTTCCTAGAAAAAACAACCAACTCAGTTTTCTCCGTGGAGAACTCAATACCCAGCTGAAGAGCCCAAGCAGACAAATTGTCCAAGGTATTTTGTAATGGTCCTTGCAAGTCGGCAGCTTTGGGCCCTGTAACAGAGACCACCCCGTCGTCTGCAAGTTGCCTTAGCGTGCATGAATTGGCAAGACAATCGTCAATGTCATTCACGTAGAAATTGTAGAGCAGGGGACTTAGACATGAGCCCTGGGGAAGACCCATGTAGCTAAATCGCGATGTTGTTAAATCGCCATGCGAAAAGTGCATGTGCTTTTCAGACAACAGGTTTAGCAAAAAGTTATTTAAAATTGGCGAAAGACCATGCTGGTGCAGCTTCTCTGACAGAATGTTGATAGAAACTGAGTCAAAAGCCCCCTTAATATCCAAGAAGACTGATGCCATCTGCTCTTTGTTAGCATAGGCCATTTGGATTTCTGTAGAAAGCAACGCAAGGCAATCGTTCGTCCCTTTGCCTTTGCGGAAGCCAAATTGTGTATCTGACAGTAAGCCATTTGCTTCAACCCAATTGTCGAGGCGAAACAAGATCATTTTCTCGAATAACTTCCGAATACAGGACAGCATTGCAATCGGCCGATACGAGTTGTGGTCGGAGGCTGGTTTTCCTGGTTTTTGGATGGCGATGACCTTCACTTGCCTCCATTCATAAGGGACAATGTTACCCTCAAGAAACTTGTTAAATAAATTCAACAAGCGCCTTTTTGCAGTGTCAGGCAGATTCTTCAGCAAGTTGAATTTAATTCTGTCTAACCCTGGGGCGTTATTGTTGCACGATAAGAGAGCAAGTGAGAACTCCACCATCGAAAACGATGTTTCGTTCGCGGTATCGTGAGGAGACGCGGCGCGGCACGTTTTCTGTACCGGGACAGAGTCCGGACAGATCTTCTTGGCGAAAGCGAATATCCAACGGTTTGAATATTCTACGTTCTCGTTGGTACTATTACGGTTACGCATACGTCGAGCCGTACCCCAAAGAGTGCTCATCGCTGTTTCTCTCGTTAACCCGTCGACGAACCGGCGCCAATAACTGCGTTTTTTGGCTTTCATTAGACTCTTCATTCGCCTTTCTAACGACGCGTACTGTTGATAGCTAGCGGGTAACCCGTCTTCCCGGAAGGCCTTATATGCAGTGGACTTTTCCGCGTACAGCTCTGAGCACTCTTTATCCCACCACAGGGTGGGAGACCGTCCATGGGTATTCGCGCTGGGTACTGGTTTAGTCTGAGCTTGATTCGCACTGTCGAGAATCAAGCCAGCCAAAAACCTGTACTCTTCCTCCGGAGGAAGTTCTTGAGTGGATTCGATTTTAACGGATATCGCGGTCGCGTAACTCTTCCAATCAATGTTCCGTGTGAGGTCATATGAGACATTGATTGTTTCCGATGGTCTTGAACCGTTAGCAATTGAAATCACGATAGGCAAATGATCGCTACCGTGGGGATCAGGGATCACCTTCCACATGCAATCTAACTGTAGCGATGTCGAGCAAAGCGACAAATCCAACGCGCTTGCGCGTGCTGGTGGTGTAGGAATCCGCGTCATTTCTCCCGTGTTTAAGATGGTCATGTTGAAATTATCGCAAAGATCTTGGATTAATGTTGATCTATTATCATCATGAAGACAGCCCCATACCGTACCGTGCGAGTTAAAGTCTCCCAGAACTAGCCGCGGTGCCGGTAAGGATTCCGTGATATTACAAAGCGTTCGGTGCCCTACCGAGGCTCTAGGAGGAATGTAGATGGAAGCAACGCAAAGGTCTTTACCTTTGATTAAAACTTGACAAGCGACAATTTCAATGCCTGGTGTCGAAGGGAGGTTAATTCGGTTGAAAGAATAGCACTTTTTGATCCCCAAAAGTACTCCTCCATAGGGGTTTTCTCGATCCAGCCGAATTATATTAAAGTCGTGGAAGTTGAGATTTATATCGGAAGTTAACCAAGTTTCACATAATGCGAAAGCATCACATTTTAAACTATTTAGTAAAAATTTAAAGGAATCGATTTTCGGGAGGATACTTCTGCTGTTCCACTGTAGAACAGTGATCGAATCGGTGACCTCGTTCGATGACTTAGCCATCGAAGGATACGATCGCTGCGAGGAGGGGCCATTTAGTAGTCAACTGCTTCAAAAATGTTTGCACTATAGGGAGAAAACGTATCAGAAGGCTTTTAAGAGGATCAGTAACATTGAAAGCTGTGAAAATTAAGTCCACTATGTCAGAAAATTTCATTAGTCCGCTACTGGACTGAGTATCTGTTTGAAAAAAGGGGACACTTGGGGTTTTGGATGTCCCTGGAAGTGGTGGGTACTCCTTGTTAGAATTAATATTTCCAAGTCCTGGAGCAAATTGCTTCGGCTTTTGTGCATCACTTCCGTTGGATTTATTGGTTGTAGATGGCGCACTCTGAGTGGACGACACCTTGGCACCCTTACGAGGCAATGTAGGGGAGGCTGGATTTCTCCTCTTCCTGGATTCCCCTGGGTTAACCAAAGATGTTCCCTCTCGTGGGTCGTCAGATTCTTGCTCAACGTTAGCCAAACCAGCATAGGGATTTTCGGACAGGACAGATGGCGAAGCATTCTTTAGCATTTCTGCATAAGAACGCCTTGAGCGTTCCTTAAGGGAGCGCTTAATTTTATCCCCGCGCTGCTTGTACGCAGGACATGATTTAAGAGCATGTGAAGGGCCCCCGCAGCAAATACACTTTTCAGTTTCTTTGTCGCAAGAGTCATCCTCATGCTCTCCTTCGCATTTGCCGCATCGTTTCTTATTTCCACAATATGTGGCTGTGTGGCCCAACTGCTTGCAATTGCTGCAGTTCATGACCCGCGGTACGAACAGGCGAACTGGTAGGCGAACCTTGTCAAGGAGGATGTAGTTGGGAAGAGAGGACCCGGCGAATGTCACCCGAATCGAGCCTGATAGAGAGTAGGTAGTCTTACCTCCCTCGGTGTTTGCGGTATACAATTGTTTGCATTCTAAGATCTTAATCTGTTCAAGAGAGGGGTCCTTAAAGCAGCCAACCCCGTGCTCCAACAGTTCTTCGCATTTCAGGCCCGGTTCGGACACTACCCCATCGATTTCACAGGCCACACAAGGCACGTATGCTTTAAATTCCCGCGTAAAGCGCTCACAGCAAGCAATCGCGTTTGCCTGGCCGAGATCACTCACTAGAACACGTATCTTGTTTGCCCGAACACGTGTTATCTGAGTTACGGCCGGGTAATTAGCAGTCAGATCTCGAGAAAGTTTTAATATATTAACCGGTTTCTCTCCGGTCCGAAAATATACCACCCATGGCCCAGAGGAACCTTCTGGGTACTGCTTTATACGGGGAGCAATGCGAGTATTAGGGGGATCAGGGACTTCCATGATTACATCAGATGGTATTTCGCCCTCGGCCATTTAAGCACGAGGGCAGAGCGTTATATAAACGGGAATGTGTCTTATTATTTGATTACAAGGTAGAGTAAAAGTAGGGAAAAGGAAAGAAAGGAAACGAGGAAAAAAAATAAAGCAAAACTTATCTGTAAACAACGTCGATTGTTCCGCACCAGCGAAAACAATGTACTGGATTTACTGCCGGCACCAGCAGAATGGTAGCTAACGAACGAACAAAGGATGACCTTGAATCACTGAATTTACACACCGAACACCACTGTGAAATATAACGATCCGTTCCGTTCAAAGGTTGGGAGACGTATGAGCTTAGACTTTTATTTGATAAACAAAACAACATTTTACTGTAAAATTCGCTAATTTTTCTTCAAAATAATAGGGAGAATTTTTTTTTTCGATTTTCTGTAGTTCATTGATAGGTTACACATATTATGCATTCTCATAAAAAAAATCAAGTCAATTCGTTGATCAGTTTTTGAGTTATCGTGTTCGCCAATTCGAAAACCGCGCTTTCAAGAAAAACGCTTTTAAAGGGTGTCCTACATCAAGTTTCTTCACGGAAAAAACACTGTAAAAAATAACACATTGGGTATATTCTCTTGTAAATTTGGGTAGAAGTCGTTTAGAGTGTATTGCTTACACTGTATTTTTATTGCTGTCAGTTTTTCGAAAATTGTTCCCGATAGATTGAAATCTGCGTGTGGTACAGCTAATACGCGCGAGGAAAGCATGGCTATTTAAAACAAAAGCAGTTCAGCATGGCCACCGAGATTGCGGAAGACTATTCCAGAGGTTCGATACCAACAATTAAGCGGATAAAAAAGATGTCGATTTTTTGCCCACTACACCAGACGCCCCCCTTTAACTCTTACGTCCCCAACTTCTATTTCATTGAAAATGTTTAATTTCAAAATAATGGTTCTCAGTCGCGTTCCAACCAAATTTGATGCAGTTTTTTGAAAACGATTACAAAATTTGTCCAGTTTTAGAAACCGAGGACCGTAGTTCCGGATATATTGTTGGGAGTACTGGGGTTAACCCCCTTTCCGAAAAGCGAAAACATTCGTCAATTTCATGGACATGAGCATGAGCATGATGACCGTACAATTCGTATTTGCTACTCCGTGATTGACCAGAACAAGCGAAATTGCACAGAGAATCAACGAATGGGGCCTGGGAGTAGCTATCCATTCTCAATGTTGCACGTTTCGAGAGTTCTATACTTTGCAATGTCAACAACGGCGCCGGCCACGTCCTTACAGTCATCGGGGAAGGAAAGGAATGTTAGTGCAGCAAACGTTGTTATGGAGACCGTGTATACCTCTGCATCTCCACGTTTACCACGGGAAGGACTTTTTGTTAGTAGGATGGGGTAAAGAGTCACACAAATCTGGATGCACCTTGAATAAGATCAGGTAAATTAGTAGGATAACCAAGATAGTTCATTTTCAAAAAGCACTGTTGATGAATCGCCTTATGAAATAGGTGATAAGGGACGCGGACGGAAACAGCTGACCACCGCCCGTGACTGAGATCTTGATATCATGAACATAAATTACGTCACTAAAATTTCAAAATTCGTGACTATGATTTTGAAATCATGAACACAAATCACTCTTCTTGTGACTAAAATATCACGATACCGTGAAAAGAAATTACGGAAATCGTGCCTAAAATCCTGAGATCATGAACATAAATCACACTACTCTGCCAATTCAACACGAAACTCGTGAATAAAATTTCTCGGTTTCGAAAATCTCGACTAAGCTCCTGAAATTGTGGACATCGTTTAAATGTCGGTTCTTTTAGTTGATATTCTTTGTACAAAACAGTATATCTCCAAAGTATGAACAAGAATCATACAAAACACTAAACAAGTCCAGAAAACAATCACAGTAACCCAACCAAACATTACAATGTAACGCTATGTACATTTTTGCGCGAATTAGTTTTTTTTGAAAACAGTTTCATGAATACATGGTTTCTTATTCATAATTTCAGGAACTTGGTTGCGATTTTCTAAATCGTTCTGCTCACGAAAATGTGATTTTTTGTTCATGAATTTATGAACGGATTTTTTAGTAGAATGTTGACACGCTACATAGGAACCATTCATAAATTACGTAACGCAAAAATTGCCCAAAATTGACTTCCCCTCCCCCATGTAACAAATTGTCACAAATTTCTCTATCCCCCCTCCCCTATTACGTAACAAATCCTTAAAAAAAATTTCTTCTGTGAAATCATGTTACGTAACGTTCTAGCTTACTCCCCCTCCCCCATTTGTCACAACATGTCACAATTGCGTTAAAAGCGTTACGTAGTTTATGAATGGTCCCATATGTATGTTTGTAATCTGGTAAAGCGTGTAATTTTCCTTAGTTTTCTCCGTTTCCCCCACAATACACAAACAGAGTTCGATTGTTCGACTACTGCACATAGAAGTAACGCTTTCATTCTTTCAACAAACAAGAACACAAACTGGTCATGAATTATCCCAGCGGGAGCAGTACGGTTGCCAGACTAGAAAAATCTCTCTTTTTCCAACGGTTGCGTACACACGTCTGCAAATTTATGTACCTACGTACGTATGATGATGACCCTTGATAAGCAACAAGCTGGGGGCAAATGTTGCTTTCTTTCGAGTAGCTTTCAGTTTGCTATGGGGTGGCGGGCGGAAAGTAATCCACTTATAGGTAGCTGCTGTGCAAGAACGAAACTGTCCCTGTTTATGTTGGAATTTGTGTTATCAGACCGAGAAAAACGGAGCGGAAAAGTGCGAGCAAATGTTGGTACCGGGTTCGGTTGCATAAATTAATGGCTGAAAGCTGCAATTCGTCTTCTAAACTTTTTTCTACTGAGAAACAATTTTCCTCGGTTAAGTGATATTGTAGATGCTCTTCACTCAAAGAAAATCGTTGACTGTCCTCCTAACGTCAACGAGCTTCTTTGTTCCCGTCAATAGCGAGCGCTTCAAAGTTAAGCCATTTTTTGTTGAGAATCTCAAGTAGGTACACTTAATGCAATGACCTTCTATAGAAAATATTGCTTTGTTTGGTAATCCTATATTACATCAAGATTGAAACTGATTTCAAAAATGTTTGTTCGTTTGTTTAGCGTCAAGAGCTTCGTCCATCTGTGAGCTATCAAAAAAAAAATCAATTTCTCGAATTCTCTTACCGCTTTCAGATGCTGCTGTGGACAGGAACGGCGAACGCACCAGCTCGTACCGGGAATCGAACCGGGCGTTGTGGGAGACTTTTGGCAACCGCAAAAACACACCAGACCGCAACCAACAGATGCCTATGGGACGATCGAGTTCCAAGGTGGTGCACATCCCACAAAAGCTCAGGTAACAGTCAATGTTTTTCAGTTAAATGGTTTGAGTCTTGACCTCATTCTATCGTCGGTATCATTTATAATAAGCTAAAATTGTGATAGAAGAAACACAACATGAATACTGTTCTCCATAATATTCCATGTTCTTTCAAACATATTTTTAAACCCGTCGAAAAGCGCATTCAAAATCATTTTACACCTTTCAAAACCAATCGCATGGAGAGAAACATTTCGGAAAAAAAAATTGGTTCTGGTTCTGTCAGGTATAACTGATTTCCATGTTCTTGATTGACGTTTAACCTCGGTGAAATTAAACTGTTCGCCACCTGTAGATATACAATGCAATACTCTCTATAATTTATTCCACAAAGCAAGCCTGTAATAAAAAATGTACTTGGAAACTCGGTCGCCATGGCTATAAATCTAAGAAGCTAAATGCAAGCAAACTGAAGAAGAAAAACTTTGTTCGATTGTATCCCCATAGACATTTCTATATTTACCAGAGTCGCCATAGCTATCAAAAGGCCTTCCTTCGGAAAGAATCAATTTTTATGGATTTCTGATTTCTAATTTGATACTTTTTTTCTTGCAGTACGTTCGTCTATCGTACGACACCCGACCCGAGCTGCTGGTTCAGCTCTTCACCCGCGAGTGGAATCTCGAGCTTCCGAAGCTGCTTATCACCGTGCAGGGTGGGAAGGCGAATTTCGAGCTGCAACCAAAGCTGAAAAAGGTAGGTACACGCTTATTGTTCGGTTGTTTTCACGTGTCCATGAATACCGTCAGACCAAAGTCGGCATCCTGCCAACCAACCAAAAATGTTGTGACTAGCTGATGTTGTTGTCTCATCCAATTACCGCACAGGTGCTCAGGAAAGGACTGCTCAAGGCGGCAAAAACAACCGGCGCCTGGATCTTCACCGGGGGAACTAACACAGGTGGGTGTGATGAATTTTTCTCTTCCGACAGGAGAAACTTTTCCACGTCGCGTCACCCCGTAGCTAGCCGGCGGCAGGAGTCCTATTTCTGTTGAAGTTAATTGAAAACTTTTGTTCGTTCGATTTTGTTACCGCCGACCGATTGATTGCCGCTCACTGCTGTCGAACGCTGTCTGTCGTCAGTGTTGCCATTTGAATACTGTTGCAGATGAAAGATTTCCATCTGATGTTGCTTCGAATAAAAGGAAACTTGATCGGTGGGATGGGGTTTACAGGAAGACTTCCTTCGAAATCACTCCAAACGATTCCGGCAGACATTCCATTGTGTTGACTTTTGTGCTATCGACTTTCTTTGCTCTTGAAAGATTTTGCAAACATCAACTTGTTCTTCTGAGTTACCTTCACTCAGTTTAAGCAATCAACTTTTCCTTCGTTATGTAATTAACAAGATTAAATGGCTCGGAAAAAGCGATGAAAACGTGTGCTGCGGGAATCTTGTTTGTAGGAGCGTACATACAGCGCACACCGGTTGATTCTTTACCGATCGGGTTGGTAACGGATGCGATGTGGGTAGGTGTCTGTAATTATACAGTTACTGAATGGTTGCTATTGACCATTTCGTTGGAAACTCCTAGCATCTTTGATGCAACGAAATCAAAGACCTGTTCATTGGTAAAACATCAGAAGCATCCAAAAATGAGTGTTACAAAGGTTCAAAGTGCGCCTATTAGAAATAATTAAGTAACTAAACAACGAGAACGTGGTGCTTTATGATAAAAAATTACATTTGCACTACCTAAATTATAATTACGAAGAGAAGCGGACCATACCGGCGTCCGGCGTGTTGGTGGAACGAAAGAATAAGCATCCTCTAGGCTGCCTGTCTAAAAGTCAGAAGACGCGTTCTGAGAGCAAAATCTGAGGCAGTCAGAGAAAAGCGTAATGTAACATTCCGGGCGGCCAGGACCACTTTTAAACGCGAGATAGTGAATCTAACTCCTGGGGCAAACACTTACCGTGTCTTGATGCCCCAAGTAGCAATTTTTGTTTCAGTAACTATTTCATAACCACTTGGCAACAAAAAATATGTGCTGTTGCGACTGACATCTAACTTTCTGCGCGACCCAAAAAGCGCAGTTTTAGGCCGAATTTCAACAATAATATTGATTGAGCAAAACAGTAAAAACTTGTTGCCGGTTCGTTGCTCTAACGATGCTAGCATAGCTAAATGAAATCATATTGTTTTCAACATGTTGATTGTAGGTCGCAACAAGATTACTTAATCATACCTTTTTGCCGTTCACCTGGATTGTCAATCACAACTGAAAAGTAACCTATTTTCTTATAAATATGTTAAGATTATGTCACCAGTGGAAATGAAAATGAAGACCAGGTGCAAATATATGTTGATAATTTAAATATGAACAGTAGTGTCATTTTTCATATCAGAAATTGACAATGAAGCATCAAATTGCACTGCGCAGCAGAGTCTATCGAGTGATATTTTATGCTACTTCTAATTATTTCAAGCGCTCTTGGTGAAACCAAATCCGCAATAGTATTTAAAAACCATTTTTCATTAGGAAAACCGAAACATGCTAAAAATCCAATATTATTCAAAGAAAACACACATTAAACATAAATCAGGGACACAAATTGCTTTAAAGGTAAACATTTATTAAGGTTCGCGAGCCGGTTGAGGTTTTATTTCCAATATATTAGAAAATGGAGCATATAAGCAGTATGGCTTTCAACCCATCCAGGGCCAAATTAAGGATGTGATTTTGGTGAATACGAAACAATATGCTTTCCGAACTTATTTTTATTAATGAGCAAAGCTTTTAATTTGTGAACAACCATTTTCCAGCATACGGTTTGTCTCCATTCAGTAATTTTCAGTTTGCATCAAAATATACCTTTCCTTAATATGACCCTGTACTATACAATTCTTGCTGAAACGTTCTAGTTACAAAGTCGTATTCTTGTCATGCATACGTATCAGGCACATATCGTCATTATACCTTGAATCACAAACTCATATGTATTGATGAAAGGCATTCGCAACACTGAATTGACCAATTCATAACTAAAGTCCAGCAAAACAAAAATTAAGTTGTATTTTTGTTTCCATTACGTTGAGAAAATGCCCTGCGCTAAACTTCATATTATACAGGCGTCGAACTGTACGGTGGCGCCAACTATAACATGTTCGGTGTATCGGTAAAAATGTAAACATGTGACATGTATGACTTTAATGAGAAATTTTAAAAGGAAATTATTCTTTTACTGCCAAAGTAGAATTAATACCAATAGTTCAACTATTGGGTCATACTCCTAAAAGAAGCGCAGGGAAATATTATTACAAGAAACAATAACATAATCAATATCCACTAAAATTGGAGCTATTTGAAACCAACGGTAAATCAAATGTATTTATACTTGCGTTTCATATAAAAATCAATGGATAGGAATAAGAACTCAATGATTATAGGAACTGAAATTGGACGCGATTACAATATGAAAAAGAAATTTACTCGCAACTTAAATGTTTTCCAATAAAGAGGAACTGATCGTATTTGATTGCTGTAATGCTGCTACTTTCAACATTTTTTCCAATTGGATTATTTGACAAACTGAGTTCGCATCTGATCATTAATTTGGGTCTAAAAATGCCGGAATTTTGTCTAGGAGGTTTGTAAACGGTATCTTTTCAATTGGCGTTCTTGAGAAATTCTTGCATTCTTAGACCAAATAACAGTTAGCATAAGTTATTTATAACAAAATCTACAAGACGCTTCACAGATTAAACAGAGAATTTGCTAAATAGGTTGCTATTGTTTTCGGAAGGTACTTTAACTAAACGATTTGTCTCAAATTCATACTACTCGTTCCGAACTATCTACCATCCTTCTTGTTATTAGTTCCGAAATTATTTTCAAATATTATAGTTGGCGCCACCGTACAGTTCAGTGCCTCTATAATATCAAGTGGAGCGCATGAAGTGTCATCGGTGAATTTTCGCAATGTAATGGCAACAAAAATACAACTTATTTTTCGTTTTACTAAGCATTTGTTGTGAGCTTGTTGATTCAGTGTTGTGAAAGCATTTTATTGATACGTGTGAGTTTGTGCTGAAAGGCGTAATGATGATATGTGACGGATACATACGTATAACATGAATACGACTTTGTAAACTGAAACGTTTTTAGTAAGAATTTTGGTGTTTGACAACTGTGCAAATGTCATAATACATATCACAAAATCAAAATCGCAACTAATTTTCAACAAACACTGCAACATCAGCAACCAGTTCGGAACATTAATGAACATGTTCTAGCTGGCAACATAAATGACTATTTGGTGACAAAAGGTGTTATGAAATAACCTTGATGTTATCTATGTTCAACCAGTGCAACAAAAATAACTTTATTGTTCTTTCCTTGCAACATAGTTCGGACTTAGACAAATAAAACTAGTTGCGATTTGCTACTTGGGTGGGCAAGATCAAGAGTCCAACGGTGCCAGTTGAGCTCCAGAAGCACGACTCAACCGCATGGTCGCCTACGCCGTACGTTGATGCAGAAGGTGGAAATGCTGGTGAAAATCGTGTCTCCAATAGCGTTCTTGGCATAGTGGCGGACGGGCTGAAAGCGATGAAAGCTCCCGGCCCAGATGGTATTTCAACCGTGGCACTGAAGACCGTGATCCTGGCATTTCCGGATATGATCAAGATAGTTCTACAGAAATGCCTGAACGAAGTTACTTCCCGGATAGATGGAAGATTCAGAATCTGGCTGCCTAAAGCAGGGGAGCCACCAGGAGATTAAGCATCGCATCTGCCTGCCTGCTGGATACCCTTGGTAAACTTCTGGAAGGGTCATCCTCAACAGGCTGACAAACTACACTGAGAGTGAGAACAGGCTATCAGCTATTCGGATTCGGGAAAGGGATCTCGACAGTTGACGTCGTCCGCACAGTCATCGCGAGCGCGGAGAAAGCATTGGAGCAAAAGTGAAGGTCACGGCGGGAGTACCTCAGGGCTTCATATTCGGTCCAATGCTCTGAAGTATGATGTACAACAATGTTAAAATTGGAACTGCTCAGCGGAGTTGAGATCATGGGCTTTGTAGATTACGTTACCCGGAGTGTAAGAACGTGCAAGAAACACCGGAGCACGTGGTTATTAGAGATGGTCGGGTTCGGGTTTTTGGACCCGAAACCCGGACCCGACCCGAACCCGACGGGTTTCGGGTCGGGTTCGGTTTCTGTAAATTTAAGCTTCTCGGGTTCGGGTTGGGTTCCGGGTTTTCAAATTTGAAATTCTCGGGTTCGGGTCGGGTCCGGGTTTATGAAATTTTGGACTTTCGGGCTCGGGTCGGGTTCAGGTTTTTCAAATTAGAAATTATCGGGGTCGGGTCGGGTTCGGGTTTTGAACAAAACAACCCACCCATTTCATGACACTGTTTGCGTCTATACACAAAACGCAGTCTTTTTTGTAGTAGTGAATTATACTTCGTAATACGAATGGATGACGCATATAACCGTACCAAATGTTAGCACCTCTGAATCGCTAGAATTCGTCGTATTTTCTGGTGCTCAAATATTGTATTTTTTCATTCTTGCATAAAATTCCGTCTCTTCAGATTCGCAAACTGCCTGAATTATTTAATTTTTTAAACGAACATTCAACAATACGTGTTTCACATCTAAAATCTCTTTGCGTATTATTTTTCATGATAATTAGTAATAAACCAAGTCAACAGGAATTTATCGAGAAATATCAGTTCAACTTTCTATAATGGAATATAAATTTCGACAAGTACTTTGAAACCGATACTTGGGCCGCGGCGACTTTTTCTCTACGTAAACGGTTTTGTGGGGTACATTCGTACCCCAGAACTAAAATCGCTCTAGTATGTCTAATTTTCATTAAATTTATAATTAAAGTAAAGTAACCTGTTTAAAAATATTCGCGTTTTGGCTATTTAATTAGGTAATATTTCATTTTGTATAGAACAAGTCTTTAAAATACGTCAAAATTCTCTTTTTTCCTTCCGGTAGTTTCAAATCGATTTTGACCATTTATACGACGTTGTAAAGCTTATTAAATTTCCTTTTGAACAATTTTTTTCAAAAACCGGTCAAAAAGTATATTTATTCCGATGCTTTTTTAAAACCAAACGCCAATACAAACGTTAAAAATACAGCAATATGCAGTAACAGAGATGAAACAGGAAGGCGCCGAAGGAATAGGTAGAGCCGGTGCATTGTACGTGTATATAAAGTAAGTATGTTCCAGAGCCTGGGCTGCAGAAGATAACGATTCGAATGATGCGTCTTGCATAGTATATACAAATCATATTCACGAATGTGTTTTGACTCTTTCATCCGCAAAAGCAAAAATTACGATACCGATCCAAACGCATTTTCTAGTTACTTTGCTATAGTGCTTTGTTATACCAAATAACAGATATTATTATTCAGCAGAGTTGAAACTTATACAATTTTACACAAGTTTCTCGCTTACTATGTATCGATATTTTGCTTTTAAAAAAATATATTTTTTTTAATTATGTACACATGACAAAACACTAACGCTAACGGTTTTGTGGGGTACATTTGTACCCCAAACAAACTTTAAGCAAGCATTGTTAAATTGGTCAAATGAAACAAATAGGTTGTACCTGCCTTCACGGAAGTTTAATAATCAAATTGGTTTATGACAAGGATTTCTTGCAATTCTTGCAATAAACTGAAACGGAAAAATAAGGATTTGGACTCATAAATTTGGTGGTACTTTGGTGTCATTATGGCGGCTCAAATTTAAAAAGGGCACATTATTTTTTTAAAAGCAGATAGTTTAGGCCAAATTTATTTTCTTGAAACTGTCTTTGTTCCATCAGACCTAAACCTAGCTTCACTCCCGCCAGGTTTCGTTGTTCATGACACTCATATGGTGATGGGATAATAGCACCATTATCAAATCAGTGGTACATATATGATACAAGCACTTTCTGTCAGATTGTTCCCGGGCTGAGCTGTTGCATGATCCGGATTCCTTCATGAAAATACATGAATTTCCACGAACTTAACGAAATGATCGCAAAAATTTTGTGTGTTCTGTTGAAGCCATTAACGGATTTTTAAGTTTGGAGTCGTTCCGAGAGCTCCATTGGAGATGTCGAAGCATCTCTATTGGCGCGCATACCGTATAATCTGAAGCATAAAATAACGTCAGAAAATGATTGATACCCTTCGATACAGGTGATTCCTATTCCCAAAGTTACTGGGACGGATAAAGCCGAAGAGTACCGCCCCATTAACATGTTGCACACATTAGAGAAAATTTTAGAACTTGTTGTTAAGGGCCAGCTGATGAGTTATTTGAATAATAATAATTTGCTAATTCCGGAGCAATCGGGATACCGAGAGGGACACTCTTGCGAAACCGCTTTGAATCTAGTGTTAGCAAAATGGAAAGAGAAAATCGAGGTTAAAGAGACTATTTTTGCTGTATTTTTGGATCTGAAACGCGCTTTTGAGACAATTTCGAGACCATTACTTTTGAAAACTTTAGAGCGATTTGGTATCGGAGGGATAGCGCATAAGTGGTTTGAAAACTATTTATGTGATAGAACTCAGAAAACTAGTTTCAACGATTTTGTATCTAGTCCTCTCGGCAATCCTCTTGGAGTGCCGCAAGGTAGTGTCTTAGGTCCTATTTTATTTATTATGTATATAAATGACATGAGGCGAGTTTTACGATTTTGTGACTTAAATTTGTTTGCTGACGACACTGTTCTGTTCATTGCAGCTAAGGATATAGATGAAGCCGTGGCGCATTTGAACGAAGATTTGCATTCCCTTGCTCGTTGGTTAAAATTTAAACAATTAAAGTTAAATGTTGCTAAAACTAAATATATGATCATCTCTTCGGCTAATACTAGGCCTGACGTTAATGTTGAAATAAATGGTGAGACTATTGATCGCGTTAGTGAATTAAAATATCTTGGAATAATCATTGATGACAAGTTAACCTTTAAGTCTCACATCGACAATGTCATCAAAAAGATTGCAAAAAGTATGGTATATTGTGTCGTCTGAAACATGATTTAACAATTAGTAGTAAAATTTTATTATATAAATCTATTGTTTCACCACATATTGACTTCTGCCCATCCATTTTGTTTCTTGCCAATCAAACACAAATATTGAGGTTACAGCGTTTGCAAAATAGAATCATGCGATTAATTTTAAAATGTAACAGATACACTTCCTCTAGTTTCATGCTAAGCGCATTACAATGGCTCTCTGTGAAGCAAAGAATTTATTACTTAACAATGGTGTTCATTTTTAAAATTATTAATGGAATGCTGCCTCGATATTTGTGTGATCGAATTGAAAGAGGAAGTGATGTGCATAGGTACAACACTAGAAACGCGTCGGATCCAAGAACACCAAACTTTTTATTTAGTAGATCACAGAACTCCTTGTTGTACAAAGGAATAAGTTTTTTCAATTCGATGCCTAGGCATATTAAACGTGCAGCAACATTAGCGGAGTTCAAAACACTATGTATTTCACACGTAAAATTTGCTTTGTAGACAGATTTTTTGAATTTTTATATTTTGGAGTTATTTGAATAACTATGTAATACCACGAAGATTGTATTTTTTTTCTCTTCTATTATTTGCATTTAGTCACACTAAGTTATTATATTCGCTATGATGATGATGGATTTTTGTTACTTGTTTATTAAAGCTATTAAAAAATAATGAGATGTCTACAAAAGTCTGAGCCACGCGCGCGCTAAGCAGATAGAGACTAACTTGAAATCGAACATGGTGACCAGCACTAAAAGCTCATCGGGTTGAATCGAAGCTTTTAGACTTTTGTTGTGATCAGGGTCTGATTTGATGATGGAGTTGTGTTGACTTTGCTCGACAATAGAGTTAAGTTCGGTTATTGCTGCGATAGTGGTAATAACGGAGTTAGCTCGTTGAGTATGGGGCTTGATGACTCCTTCTGATAACTACTAGATATCGGGTTCAATTCCTGATCAATCAAGGATGTTCTCGGATAGGAGTATCCCTTGATTGCCTTGGGTTAATGGTAGGAAACTTTCAATAAAGGGGTCTGATGTGAATGATATAACTCGACCGGACTCTGCACTGCCACTAGGCTCGTCACTGCTCACCTTAGCAGGTGGTAGTACCGATGTCTTGGTCAGGCGGGAGGAGTTTTACAGAGAATTATCGGAAATGGAAGCTATTGGGTTCAATTCCCGATTCTATCAAGTATCTTCCCGGAATGGAAATTTTCTTGATGGACCCTGGTTGTTGGCGGAATATTCGAAATGTATCTGGTTACGTTCTTTTGAAGGAAAGCTATGTCTGCAAATTGAACCAGTCCGTTTCTTTTTGTTAACTGGTTTTGTTATGGATCAAAATATTAATTATCTTTTAGATAAATCGTTCAGCTCACACCTTTGTGGGGGTATGAGGTGGGACCATCATCATCATCAACAGGTTTGACCGTTCCAACCAGTAACGTGGGTGACGTCATGTAAACTGTCGAATACGAATTGACAATTACCATAGCTTAATTTAATACATGTAATAAATTATACGAAAAATCAGAAATTTTGGTTAATTACGACGGGCAAGGTTGTTGGAAACTGTGACCATTAAGCTTACTGTTTCCCCATGAGTTGGCCGCCGATTTAACTTAATTTCCGGTTAAGATATCAATGATTTATCAAGTTTCTCAGCACGTTACAAATTTGACGTTCAATAATAGTAAATATAAATGCGGATTCTACTCGGTAGTGATTTGTTTTTCCATATGCAGATATAACTCAATGCGTATGGTGCTACTTCAGATTCGAGTGATTCTACTATTCTTAGATGAGTCAAGGGTCCAGCTCGGGTGCCTAGAATTAAAAATCTTCGAGATCTTTGGTTGATTCTCCGTATTAGCAAGTTGGATTCGGATCGGGCTTCTCAAATTTCAAATTTTCGAGTTCGGGTCGGGTTCGGGTTTTCAAATTTTAAAATTCTCGGGTCGGGTTTTACAAAATTTTCATTCTCGAGTACGGGTCGGGTTCGGGTTTTTAAGTTTTAAAATGTTCGGGCTCGGGTTGGGTTCGGGTTCGAAAAAATTGAAACCCGACCATCTCTAGTGGTTATCGCCGGAATGATCCCGATCTGCATTACCCTGGCGGAGGATAACGAGTACTACAACCGGAGATCACAAAAAACACGAGGAAGTTGGTTAGAATCGATTCGATGGCGATGTGGCAGCAGGAAGAGGTCATTACATAAAAAGAAAGGGGAACCTACCATTTCATCTCAAACCTGTCGACATGGGTTAATAGAAATCACGGAGAGGTGACCTTCAACTTGACACAGCTTCTGTCGGTCAACGGTCAGGGTGTATCTTCATCGGTTCGGAAACGCAAAGTCACCGTTATACCCGGAGTGTGAGAACATCGGAGCATGTGGTCTTTAAATATCCGAGGTTGGAAGCGACACGCAGAGAGATGCTTGAAACGAGAGGGCCGGACATCAACCCGGATAATGTCGTTTACAAAATGAAAAGCGACGTGAACACGTGGAACGCGGTCAACAGAGTGGTGGTGCAGATCATGACTGCCTTACGGTGTCGGGAGAGCAATCATCGCTGGGAAACTCTTCGCCAGAGCAGGTCAGATTCACCGTCGAGTGGACCGCGGGTGTGGGTCGCCGACGCACCAGCGAACTGGACGCCATGCTGCACTCGAAATCACCGGACCGACCATGGCACCCTACTGGTTGACCAGAGAGAAATATAGCGAAAACCAAGAAGAATCGGATCGGGAAACCTTCTTTCGTCGGGGAACTCTCCGTCGGTGTAAGCTAGATTCACCGCCGGGACTAGACTGAGTAGACCGTGACGACACACCACCAGACGCGAGTCGTCGGGGCACCAGCGAACGCCCTGTTCCATCGGAATCGCCATACTAACCTCGACACCTGGTTGGTTGGCTCCGTTTCGGGAGAACTTCTCTCGCCGGGAATTCTTCGTCGAAATAGACTAGGTCCATCGTCGAAAACTAGACCGAGTAGTTCGCGAACTAGTCGGGAGATCAACGACTAGGTGGTGTTGAATGGTACGAGAAGGTGGTGTTGAATGGCACAGAGAAGCCGAGGGGCTCGGTAAATTAGACAATCTGAAGTTTACCACCCAGATTATCTTCGTAGTGAAAGAGCACTAAGTCTCGAGCCATAGCTAGCTTTCCGAGTGCCATACAGAAACTGCCAGCTTGTGTGGATGGCCGAGAACTGGTGGTTATGCGAGGAGTAGTGCTGTAAGTCTACTGAAGGAACTAACTGCTAAGTAGTTGGGTTAGAGTGGCTACTATGCACATAAAAAACCCTCTCCGAAGTAATGCCGTAAGGTAGTGCTGGGGAGGAATCAGGTTCTGGCCAAGAGCAGTGGTTTTAGCGGGTGGAAGTCCAAACCCGCTCCCTGAGACGTTGTATTTTGTATATGTTTTCCTGCTTACTCAGGGCATTATCAAAGTTTTTCTGGTTTCAACAAAACACACATACAGGCAGCAGTGACAGGTCAGACAGGAGTCCAGGGGGTTTAAGATCCGCCCCCCATCAACCTAAAACGAGTAAGAGAGTCTTGCTAGGATATGGCGGGGTTTGGATTCCGAAAGCAGCTCCGACGAAGCGAGTTTGTGTCGCTTTATCTAAGATCTTAATATTTAAGTAATCTTAGCAATAAAACCACCCTAGCCCAACCGTAATGCCAACTGGCACATCTCTACCACGATATTGTCAACTGTCACACCAGACATACCCCTTCGAACCTAGGGAATTCGAAGACCACGTATTTCGGTGTCTCTTGCACGTGTGTGAATTTCTTCTACGCTGTGTTTACGAAAATTTTGTGTTCACGGTAGAAACACCTAGACCGCTCTGTTAATAAGGGGCAGCCGGGTAGGTAAAATTAGAACCTAGGTGGTGGTTAACCCTTACTCACTTATTTTCCTTTGCGTGGTTCATGAAATTAATTCTCAACACGAGTTACGGAAGCGGGATTTTCGAATGGACAGGTGGCGTGGTATTTTTAGCATCCACAGCTTCGAGTGTCGATCTATTATCTACATTTAGGCAATCGAATTCAGTTTAAATGCGCCTGCATTTCACAATGTTGTGCAGTACATGACGGAAAATCATGTGAAATCCCTTGCAAAATTACACTTTTCCGTCGCTTTACCGTAAAAATTATAATATTTGACGCACCGTTTCGTATTGCTTCACTGCCTATGATCGCATATTTGTCCCATTTTCTATGGGATTTTTTATCTTTATGGGACTGATTTGCGATCATAGGCAGTTCATTCAGAGGTTGTATACAAAGTTGTGGCGAAAAAGTGAGCTAAGTTCGCGGTTTTTTAAAGCGTTTTATGGATTTTTTTTTGAAAACTCAAAAGACAGCTCATTGGTAGTGCTATCGAAGTTCGAAAAAACAAGCTGAATTAAAAAAAAAAATTGAAGGTTTGCGGAGTTATGGCCCATCCCCCGTAGCTAGTTTTTTTTTTGCAGAGGTTTGCGGTGAACGCTCTCCAAGCCGAACCGCTCAACTGAAATCAAAAAAGTTAAAAGATTTTTGAAGAAAAATGTATTGTGGTGTACTTGGATCGGTTTCCCAATAAAAAAAATTTCCAGCAAAAAGAACATGCTAACCATAAAATTGAGTTTTGTGGTGTTCAAAATTTTAAACAAGAATTCATAGCAAAGAATCAACAAATTTTTGATGAAAAAGGAACCGTTCAAGTACACGAGAATGTAAATACAAACAATCAAAAAAAATTATGAAATTCGGAAGAATATTTTTGGTGATATCATGTTCACCGCAACGGTACTTTTCAAACAACTTAGTTCCGAGATAATTGCGTTTAAAGTTTTATGTTAACTTCATACGAGCAAGAACCAGCGCGCTGCGAACGGCTGTAGTTTGAAATCTAGTGCCCCGATCTGGATGAAATTTCGCACAGATATTTTCAAAAGTATGTACTTTCAGAATATTAAATTAAATTTTTTCCGATTTTTTGAGTTACAATTTTGTATATAACCACTTAACTGACTGTGGAACCCAAATGTTTGCAATTTGTGCAGTTTATGACCCGCAGTACAAATAGGTAAACTGGTAGACGAATTTTGTCCAGGAACACACAAGAAGAGAATACCCAGCAAATGTCATCTGAAGCGAGTCTGATAGAGAATAAGTTGTAGTCTTATTCTCCATAGTTTTCGCTGAACACAATTGCTTACATTCCAATTGCTTACATGTTGAAGTGAGTGGCCCTTAAAACGGCCAATTCCGTACTTTAACAGGTAGTCGCACTTCAGACCCGGTACGAATAACACGCCATCAATCTCCACTGCCTTTTTAGGTACATAGACATTATAGTCCCGCTCAAAACTCTCGTAGCGAGAAATTATTTGCTCGAACACGTGATACCTAAGTTACGGTCGGGTAGTTCGCAGCCAGGTCCCAAGAAATTTCCAGTAAATTCGGATCTGAATCCACACTTCTCCGGCCAGAGGCTCGGCAAGGAATGTTGTTTTTTTCAAAATATTGCGAAAAATTACAATGTGAGCTGAACAACCAACCGACTTTAACACAATTTGAACAATTTTTGCGTCCTCACCTAATTTCATTCCATTATGAAATATACTTTGTTAAAAATGGACGAATGCCAAGAATCTGAGAGGAGTAAATTCGGATATCGGTCACATCACGAACAATTCTTTCGTATCTCGTAACTCGTTGCATTTTCCGTTCAATGTAAACTGGAAGCTCTACTAGATTTTTTACAAAAGGAAAGTTTGTTTGAAATCTGGACAAACCTCTGTTTGACTGTAAAGAGCACCGATCAGATTGAAGCCGCTTAATACAATTATTGTTGTCATTGAGAAATCACATTGAAAATGAATATCTTCATAAATTTTATGAAAAGTCTTTCCGACCTTGTTGGTACTCTTCTAGATGAGCGGAAATTTACAGTTTCTTTATATATTCCAACAATATCGTCGGAACTCTACTAACGCATCCTTGTCGATTTAACTAGAATTAAATATTCTATAAACCGATTATATATTCCATAGTTTCGCTCAAGCAACTCACTAGAAAGTTTCTTCCGTAGTGGCGTCCTGGCAATATTGCAGTCCGCTGGTTCCGCTGGTTTTCTCTGCAAACTATCTCAAATTAAAACTTTTCCGATTGACCCCATCCTATACTCTGCACGTTCCTTCCGGTTCGCCCTCGGGGGGGCGACATCATAATACGTTCCATCCAGTATCGCTTTACAGTTTAGCACTGCTAACAACAGCACGTTTTATCTGTTCCAATTTACGCCACAGGTGTCACGAAGCAGGTCGGTGACGCACTGCTACTGGAGGGACAGCAACGTTCCGGCCGGGTCGTCAGCATTGGCATCGCTCCGTGGGGCATCGTCGAGAGGAACCACGAGCTGCTGGGGCACAATCGGGATGTTCCCTGTCATAGTATCAGCTCGCCACGGTAAGCTAAAGAAAGTGTTACGTGTTAATCAATTTCTTTGAAAAATTGCAAATAGTTTTCTTTTCGAAGCAAACCTAACACCTACCTACTCTCTCTCTCTCTCTCTCTCTTGATTCTTCCAGCTCAAAATTGGCTGTGTTAAACAACCGTCACGCGTACTTTCTCCTAGTCGACAACGGCAGCCAGGGACGGTACGGTGCGGAACTGATCCTGCGGCGGAAGCTGGAAAAATACATATCCAATCAAAAGTTGCAACCCTGTAAGTATTTCCGATGGGGAAGATTTTCGTTCAACCTTTCTCCGTAATTAGGTTTCCTTTTTTTCAATACACGGTGAAACTGTCAGCAAGTTGTCATAATGTCACGTTCCAAACTGATACGGACGATTTTATGCTATTTTACCGAATCCTGTGGCTGTGATGTGAGTTCCTTCGTTTGTGGTTTGGGGGTTTTGCGAGTACCGACCGGAAAATCGACGTTAATGATTCGGAACTTCTTGTGAAATGCCACATTTTCGGAAATGGAATCGAGCGTCTGGTTTCTCTTGTAGCGCTGGTCTTGTTTCAATCAGTGAAGGGATGTGTGAGTGTGTATGTGTGCATTTGTGTTTTGGCGAAATTGGTTCTAAACTCAAACAGCTGACAGCGTTTTGAGTCGTTTGTATGTTGTCGGCCTGCGAATCGTAAAATGTTTCTTTTATTTGGATTGGTTGATTTAGAGAGGCTCGTTTGAGTGTTCTTTCAATCGTGTCATAACCCTATTTCATCGTTATGTAAAGTGTGTTTTTAAATTATTTTTTTAAGTGATATTTTCTGACAACTGAGCATGACTTTATTTTTTTAAATCAGTTTTCTTTGCAATTTCATCAAGTATAAATATACGCAAGGACATCGTTTCCAAATTTGGAAATTTATAATAAAAAATTACAGTTCGGTCAAGCAAACCTCTCACAGGTTGCTACCAAAGAATTATCTTTTCAGATATGGCTCATGTTTAGTTAAATTGGTACACCCAAAACAAATACTCGGGAGCGTTAATGTATCTGTTTTTCTGCACTCGAACTGTCGGCGAAAAGCTCCTAAATGGTTCGTTAGTGTTCAACCAACCTCATACTACCACATTGCTATACGTCCTGATGCTATCTGATAGTTGTTTTTTATAGTAAGGATAGAAGCGGCTGCAAAGTTACTGCATCGGAGTATCAAAACTTTTCCTTGCATTTCACTTAGCAACTTGGATGCATAGTTTACGTGACATTTCACAATCAAACATAATCATGGCTTCTCCTCTCATTCACCTCCCACTCCATGAAAGCACGATTTTACCAATCTTCGCGTAATTAGAATCGCAAACATGCGGCATCCTTCTACCCTCCCGTTCAATAGGTTGACACAGCTGGTAATATTCCCATACCCGCCAAAGGCTTCAGCTAAGTGATGGTACTTTCCATTTCATTATCTCCCTCTAGGTTCCTAAGTGAATGCACAAACACTCTTCATTCAATTTTCCCATCGGCCCCCTGGCTGCAGCCAATCCTGCATTGTTTACACATTGACTCTGACTGTTGATCCCCGCTAGGTCGGTAGACGGCAAGTGCCATTTAACCCCTTCATGCCTATGTTGTTTATAAACAACAATGTTTTAAACAGCTATAACTTTTGGTTTTGGCAAGATTGGTTCACAGAAAAAGTAAGGTTAATAAATGTGATTATTACTTAGTTATTGTAGTATTGTAGTTATTGCAATTAATCTAATTGGATTTCGATTTAACAGTGCTGCCAGGAACAGTTTACGTTGACGACGAAAAATGAAATTTTAAGATAACTTCGTTATTTTGCAATATTATTGATAATTGATAAAACCTATAAATTTAGACTGTCTTCGACTACGTTTTACAGTCAATTGGGCTATTGTGAATATTCAATTTTGTGTTGAGTATTGGAAAGTAAATATTTGGCGACTTCTAGCACAGCGATGGAAGCATTTATCATTTCTTGATTGTCATTTCTTGACTACACCATTTTCAAGTAAAAATGGGTTTGGAACACTGTATGTACTAGAAAAAAGTTGGGCATGAAAGGGTTAAACACTGCGACCTGACTGCAGTCCATCGTTTTTCTTTGTCATTTCGGAACTGTCCTTTGCTGATGGAAATATTGCGAATCAGTGCAACATTGTGTTTGGATGGGGCAAGACAAACAGTTGAGTTGGAAAGCGAAGAGAGTGTTTTTGTGTTTTGCAGCGTCACAGATAACTATTCCCACTGGAACGGTCTGTGTGACAAATGGTTCAAGATTTACTGCAGTTATCCTTGTGAATCGACAGCTCAATTTGCAATTGGTTACATTGGAATGCACATCGTAAGGTATAGAGTGCAAGGTCTCATTCAGTTTATTTGAAAATACGCGCGTTTTTTGACAGTGAATTTTAAGTGCATTTCGAAAAACCTATTGTTCTTGATGGAGAAACGCGAATGACTTATACAAAGGTCGCAGTAAAATAAAAAAATTGTTTTTGTTGAAATAAAACTAAATTTTGATCTGAAATCGCATTTAGAATAATATTTTATAAGAAAATTGTATTTTTGAGTTGTTAGGAAAACTTGATTATTGAAAGTTTTACCATGATCCAAATTTACTAAGCTACTTTTCCGTGTTTAAAACGATAAACTTTTAATTGTCGATAGTTCATGATGGGGAAACACGAATTAATTGTTTTTGTTGAACAAATTTCCAAATATTTCAAAAACTACCACATTACATATTTGGAAAAGGTTAATTAATCCTAGAACGTTGTATTTACTGGGGTAAAATATACCCCAAGCCATCTTTGGAGCCGTGTGAAGACGAGAATGCGGATATTACTGACCTGGGACCCTAACCATAATTCAATTTAGAGTTGCTAGTAAGAGTAGGAAAAGGTGGTGTAGCCAGTTTGCTTATAGCCTTCGTTGAAACAGGTTTCCCAGTGTACGGTTGCCGTTAGTGTTTCGTCAGGTTTCGCACTGTCAGTAGAAATGTGATTCGTGACAATACCAGTTTAAATACTGATTGTTTTACTACGTAAGTGACATTTAATGTTATAAATTCGTTTTTAATCATTTGTTCAATTAATTTAATTTAATTGTGAAGTAGAAAAAAGAGTAGAGTTCTTATTTTTGCTGATTTTTATTGTTTTATTGTTTATTTTTTAATAGTTTTTCAAAATAATGATTCGCAACTATAATTTGCGAACAGTATCTGCTCTATCAGTAACGTTGCGTGTTACAAATGTATTACTGATCAGAAATATTTTTTTTTCATTTAAATTTCCACCCCATTTAGTGGCAATTTCCAAAACCGGATTTTTAAACTTTCACTCTTCCAAATAATTGCACTTTTTCAAAAATTTCGAAATTCCATTTTATATCGTTTCTAGACCATTCACGAACAGCAGTTTACTATTTCCAATTACTCGTCAATTTTTTTTTTGAAATCTGGGATCAAAAAATAGCACCAGTTTTCTGATAACTTATTACGCTCACTGTATAAAGTAAGTACACGACGCCGTAAAAAAAGAAGAACGAAAACGAAAAGGTGAAAAAAGATAAGAATGGAAACACTAGAAAGTGTATTGTATATTAAATGTCTATTATGCAAATGATGGGATTTTTACAAGCAGTCCAGAACTTTCTGAAACAATGGTTCTCAAATTCGACTAATTCGTTTTAATAATTTACTATAAATTATTTTAGTTTTAAATTTCACTTTCTGTGCAATATTTTTTTCAGATGGAACATTTCATGAATTTTATTTGTTTTGTTTATTTCATTCAGCTTGAATATTTGACTAATTTTAAATATAAGATCATTTAATTTTAATCACATATTTCATTGAGTATTATATTTATTCATTTTGTTAGTATTAGTTCATTTAATTACATATTTTATTCGTTTGTTCTTTATTATGATCAATTTATTTATTTCATCCCTTTAGAACATTGATTTAACTTATTTTATTCGCTGTTTTCATTTTGCGTATTTTATTTGTTTTTCCTAGTTCTTAGATTATGTTCAGTTTCATTTTATTCAAAACTTCAAAATTATTTAACACAATTAAATTTATGCAATACATTTTCTATTTCAATATTGTTCAATTGTTCTGTTTAATAATCTAAATTTTTTTATTCTGTTTATTTTTTCTCTTTTCTAGTTATTTTTCGATTCTGCTCATTTTGTTTGTATTATTCATTTTGCTTATTTTATTTATTTTTTAATTTTATTTATTTTATGTATTTTAGTTATTTTATTTATTTCATTTATTGCATTTACATTATTTATTTTATTTATTTTGTATATTTGATTTATTTTATTTATTTTATTTGTTTAGTTTTATGTATTTAATTTATTGAATTTATTTTCTTATATACATTTTCTTTAAATTTAGATTATGGATGTTTTGATCTTAGAGTCATTCGACCCTTTTTCGGGTTAGAAAAATTTCTAGCCCTACGTGCGGGGTTGGGAATCGAACCCAGTGAGTTGCGTACAAGGAAATCGATATACTGATTTGTCAGCCCCTGCTCACTAATTTTATTCGATTTTTAATTTTATTCTATTTATTTATTTTATTCATATTATTCATCTTTTTATTTTATGCATTTTATTCATTATTTTATTTATTTTATGAAATCATTTTTATTCGTATGATTTATTTTATTTATTCAATTCATTTTATTAATTATCTTTTCAGTTTTTCCACCAAATTCACATATTGGACTCAACTTAATTTATTTAATTAATTTTAGAACGTTTTAACACAGTGAAAACTCGTTTCTGTCAGCCCTGTGGGGGGGATATGTTTTCTTTCTTTTTAATAAGCCGAAGCTGTTATAATATTAGTCCCAAGACATTGCTTCATAAACCGCTCTGATTATTGAACAAAAATTATTTTTCTTTTTGCGATTTTTTTATCTTTAAGGTAAGAAAAATATGCTCAAGAAAGTATTTACTCAAATTTGCCTTTATTTGTCTGCCAGAGTCCATCAATCGGATTTCATATGAGGCTGACAAAACCACCGGTGGATAAAATGGGAGGAGGACACACAAAATCGAGGGTTGATAAAAACTAATTTGTCTAATTTTTTATTTAGTTAGCTGAACTAATTCGATTTATTTATTTTATTAATTTGTTTCAAAAAATGGTTGGAATGTTTTATGAATTTGATTACTTTTTCCATTTTTTTGCTTTATTTGTTTTTTTTTAATTTCATTTGATTAATTGGTTTTATATAATTCAGTTATAGTTTATTCGAAGTTTTATTCGTGCGGGACACAAAAGTGTATAAATTACACATCTAGCTGGGTGCATACTTCGCATGACTTCTGAAAGCTAATAAATTATTCAACAGTAATATGTGTAAGAAATGTCCCATCTCACTGTTAGGTGTATTAAGTTGGTTTTACTGAAATTTTCGCTTTAATCCCAAAATTGACATCCAAATATAATGATAGATTTAGAAAAGTTATGTAATCTACTAACGTCTAAAACTTTTTGAAATAAACCCCTATGATAGAAATTCATTATGTAGAGAAAACAACAAGAAACTGATTTTTAGGTACCCCTACTCCTAACCCTGCATCGCTCGTAAAATATATGAGTCATAATTTCTCAAATGGACTACCCAATTTAGGTGAAATCACAATTTTGATGGAAAATTCAATTTTTTGGTAGTGTTTGGCATTGGACCACTAAATGCAGATGGGTATCGTGAAAAAATATTTTTTCACCCCGTTTATTTTTAAAAATTTACTAAGGGCGACTTAGCCGACCGATTTCATCGAACTAATTAGTAACAACATTGTTGTAAGATACAGATTGTTCGTGAATTTTTACGTTCTGAAAAGTAACCATTTTGTATATTTTTAACCAATTGTTTATAACAAAAGGAAATGAAAAGGTGTTCTACGCCTCTTTTTTGTTCGAAAAAATATTACATAGGGTTACTGCTCCCTAATTCATCTTAGCTCCTGTATTCTTCTAACCCATTTGAACACATTAGTTAGAGCAGTATCTGCTATCTCTATTCAACGCATTAGCTCAAATTGTAGGGCGAATAAGCCCAAGCAACACTTGCAACATGTAATGGCCGCGGTTTGTTGCATAATCATAAACTTTTGCTGGTGCGCTTTTTTAGTTGCTCTATCAGTTGAATAATGGTGTATGTTCGCTTCTTTTCAACGAATTTGGTTGTAGAAACTGCTAGTCAACAAGCGGTGCTGCTTGGGAGGGTACGTTGTACTCGACTGTTCGCTTCGCTCAAACGCGAGCATTTTACATTTTCCAGGCAAAAAATTTAACTGTGTTGTTTCTTAGCAACGAAGCCAAGATGATGATACAGGTATAGGTCTATTTAAGAGCAATGCGCAAGACTATGTATAACCGCTTAAATATTACAACATCTATTACACTAGTTTACAAAATCAAAATAAAATTCTGAACTTCAATATTCGAACACCATTGCGTGCAGAATCTGAAAATGAGGACCAAAAAATTTACAGTAAAACAATTTTCGAGTTACAGTAATTTTTTTTTTACTTTTTAAATCAAAAGTGCGTTTAATAAAATCCAAATACCTTCGGTTGTAGTCCATCGATATGAAATATTATTATGTTGAATTAAAGTCAATTGAATGCACTTGCGGTCGTTGCACAGAAGAGTAACTAGAACAAATTCTAGGCCAAAAACCAAAAAATTTTTTTTTCGATTTTTTATTTAGTTATATTTTTTTAGATTCCCAAAAACCTTACTGCATATTGTGGCAAAATGAAGAGTGTGCCAAAAATTGCTAAATAATTTTTGCATGGATGCAAAATGGTGATATTTTAAGGGGTTTTCAATCATTTTTATTATATATCCAGCAAAATCGCTTTCTAATGATGATGTTTGTATTAAATAAGACAATATTATAACAAACGTAATTGGACACAACTATTAGTGTCACCTCAGCTTAAAAATATCCGAAAATAGTAGTGTTTCTGAGTATTGGACCAGCTTAAGAAACACCCTTTTTAAACATAAAAAAGTTACACTATACGGCAAGATCCGGCAAAGTTTCTGAAACAACATTACGAAACAAGATTCCGGCTATCCGAAAAACATTCTATCTTTCCCGATCTTTTCCGATCCACAAATTCCAAGCGATTTGAGAATATTGGTATTTCTACTAATTTTAGGTAAGCCAAAATGCTATAGGGCTAAATACTATGTTTGGCAAACTGTATATCTATGAATTTATGCACAGGTACCCCTTTTCTTCTCCCTTTTCCACTGACCAACATGCATCGGGAAAAACAAATGTATTCACAAAGATCACCTCGAATATATTAGTATTCGGAAGGATCTAGTAAATTGAGCTATGCATTGGTAGGTGGATAGATGCCAAATTGTCCCAAAAACTAGTTATTTTCTATTTTTAGTTTATATTAAGGCATAATAACAGCAATAGTCGCAAAAAATAGTTTTGGCCAGGATTCGACCCAGTTACTCCTCTGTGCGTTCGAACATTTTGTTTTAGTGCAACTACTGGTTCTGGCGTTATTTACGAGTTTATTGAACTTTTTCTTAATGTTTCCTTATTTTTTAAAAAAATGAGCGTTTGGTCAAGATTTTCGCCTAGATAAAGAAGTCCTAAAATTTATAATTTTTTGGAAACTTAAAGCCTGTTAATAACTAATGAAAATAAGCACTTGTTAGTTTGAATCCGATGAAAATTACGAAAGTTGTTCAATTTTATGTAAAATGGCAATTTTAGTGTTTGTCTGGGTCAACTTATTGAACCGTCTCGATTACAATTTTTCTAGGGCTTGTTTCATAATATATGAGTGACTCTCTGTCAGAATTAAACTGTTAAACAAGTAAATGAAAGAATTTTGAATGAATTTTTATGTGGGGTAATATTCGGACTCGTTTATCCAAATGATTCAGGACTTCTGATAACAATAATTTCAGGCTCAATGAAGTTATAAGTCATCGAATGATTGGTATAGAATACTGCGTGTAATATTTGAAAGCAAGGCTGGAAGTCATTTCAAATCAATGCGGTATATATAGGTGTGGCAGAATACACGGTTTGTTAGTGTTGGCAACCAAAAATATGTAAACTATCAAGAAGCACAACGGGTCGACGTCATAGTGTTCACACGATTGAATGGGAGCGGAACGAACGGTATGACGAAAGCAAGTCGATTTATGTCTAGTCACTCACACCACTCATGTAAGATTCATCTTACGAATAACAAAGTACCATTTTCGCCATACCTGTATATACTACATTGAGACACACGGGCCATTTACATACATTTGCAACTGTCAGCGAACCAAACCAAACAACGGCACCAAGCCGAATAACCGAACTTTCACGAACATTTAACAGGTACGCTCAGCAGCACGAACGTTTTTGTTTTTCTCGCGTTCGTTTACATGCACAGCAGCCGTAGTCAAACTTGCACCGGTGTTGTCGTGTTGGTTTTTTCCCGAACATTCGTATTAAAATGACATTCGAAATGACTTCTAGAGAAAATTTTCAATAGGACGTAAGTAACATTGAGAGCCTCTCTTTGTTTTCTTTCTCTTTCGTTTATTACGACGCCACTACAACACTTTGCACTAATTTTCCAGTACATATCGAAAGCCGACGGTTTTTACTATAATATTATGCAAAGAGTAGAGTAGTAAATGTTGAAATGGCCGAGTAATGAACAGAAGAGAAAGACCCCAAAGAGAATCTCTCATTGTTACTTACGTCCTATTGAAAATTTTCTCTAGACTTCTTCCAGTCCTGGTGGCCGAAAAGAAAACTGCTGTGTGGCGGCATTCACGCACACCAAAGACATTACATTCAGTGAACGACATTCATACGTATACCGACTATGAAATTCGTTATGACTTTCCTGCTCGGGCAGCAGCGTGAAAGTTTGTAAACTTATGACGTTCATAAAAAATGTCACGTTTCCAGCCTTGTTTACAAGTGTATTACATAAAATAACACTTTTATGATACAAAATTCGTTGCAAACTAAACCCGCACGCGTTATAAAATTCGTATTTTGAAACGCTAGCTGCTCAATTGGGTTTTGTACAATGTCAATACAAACTATGCGAATCCGTAGAAATGTGTGATACTACATACGTTAAGTATTATAAAATTAATAATTTTGTAAAACTTGTAATTTGTTTTCCTCTCTAGAACATCTAGCATTTTGCATAAAATTGAACACCATTCGCAATTTTCATCGGATTCAAACTAACAAGTGCTTATTTTCATTGGTTATTAACAGGCTTTAAGTTTTCATAAAAATATATATAAATTTTAGGATTGCTATATCTAGGCGAAAATCTTGACGCTCATTCGCTTTAAAAAAATAAGTAAACATTATGAAAAAGTTCAATAAACTCGTAAATAACGTCAGAACCAGTAGTCGCACTAAAACAAAATGTTCCAACGACCGCAAGTGCATTCAATTGCCTTTAATTCAACTTAATAATATTTCATATCGATGGACTACAACCAAAGATATTTCGATTTTACTAAACGTACTTTTAATTTTTAAAGGTAAAATTCATTTTTTCACTGTAACTCGAAAACTGTTCTACTGTAAATTTTTTGGACCTCATTTTCGGATTCAGTATACGATTTTACATTGAAAATGACCACTAGCTTATTTAGTTCAGAAATGCTGTAAACTAGTGTTTTCTGTCTGATTTTCACTTACGGTGATAAGACGATGCATTCAGTGTGACTTAGCGGTGAAAATGAGGTCTAGTGGGTTTTCTCCATGTAAATTGTCGAAAAATCCCATACAAAATGCTGGCACGTTGGTCCGGTTGCTAGACTTGTCCGATTTGCTTCAAATTTGGTGCAAATGCTCTTGGTGGTACTAGGAATCGACTCAGGGGTGGGCCTATTGAGTTCTCAAATTTTCATTATTTTTTTAGGCAGTCTAGTGCATATACAAGGCCAAAATACATACACCAGACCATTTGTTTCCGACAACCCAATTTTGAGTCACTTAACAAACTTAAATGAGAAAATTGATTTATCTCATTACAATAGGCATTGCATAGTATAGAAATCAAGAAACCCAACATTCTCATATGAAGCTAGAATACACACACGCATACTTGAATGGCAAAATGAAAAAAATATCTGAATCGGATTTATCCCTTGGAAATGTGAGCACCACGGGCACAACTAGGTGCCGGAACTAGGTCAAATGGCCATCGAGCTGGGGTACTGCTGGGGATTTTCTATGGTATAAATCACAACACCACCGAGCTGTCATCATCGGTCCCATCGTAACAACCGTACCTACGGGCTCTGGTTGCATTCTGGTTTTGAATTTTCGCGATGGAATAAGGTCACACTAAGCCCCCCCCGGGGGGGGGGGGGTGGTATGAGCGACGGTATTTGCTATTGTTCTAAACGCTGATCATCATGGGTGGCGCGCTCCTGGTGGGACTCTTCATTCCTATTAACGCGGTTCGCATTCAACGGATTATCTGCTTCACTAGTCTTCTACGGGAGCGATGTAACTCTTCCCAGGGATTTTCTGGAAGACCTAGTTGAGAAGCTAATAATTGAACGTTTTTTTGTAGGGACGGCCGGTGGTTCTCGTTCAATGGATTTGCCTTATCAGTTGATTGCCACTGTGGGGGGAATGTGCTGTCTGATGGTTTTTCTTGGTTTTCCTTCACCGAGCTTCGTGGTGATTATCATTGCTCAGCTGAAATGGCATTTTCTCCCCGAATTATAATGACCGACATGCTAATCTCTTTACGTGTTTTCTTATTTCGTTAATTTTCCTTCTCTATTTTATTCTCCATATTCTTGCGAAGATAAAGCACTTTCGGTTCTAATGAATTTTCATTACAAAGGTAAATATACAAATTAGATGATGGTTGTCGTCAGAAGCTTCTGCTTTCATATTCGGTCGATGTTTAGTGTGTACGGTATGCTCGATGTGCGATTGAGTCTTCGCAGATGATCACATGACGGTTGACTGCGATTGTATGTATGTGTGATTGTACATAACATTATGTATCATTGTTGTTTCCGTAGGACCCTAACTGCACGAGCTGTGAAATGCATATAGTTTCTATTAGCTGTCTATCAGTAATCGAATACTTTTAGTTTGGTACATCCGCTGGTAAAATTGTACGCAAAGGTTCGAATCACAACATCACTGCAGAGGTATCGAATTTCTGGAACATTGATTTTTAATTGCGACTCTGTAAGTAAAATGTGCGATAAGTGCTTTTGATAGATTCTGAAGCCAAATATTTCCACAGTTACTTATGATTTTAGAAGAACGTTGTACTAATTTTGAACTGATAATGAGTTTATAAAAATTTTAAAGTAACGAACTTATGAGAGAAATTTCTACTGGATTTAAGGTTGTTTATCCACTTCCATCCTAACCAGATTATGGGACGATCGAGAAACAGGGAGGCAAAACTTCCACCGAGATCGAAAACTTATGTGGGTGGTTTGCCAAGCTCATCTCTAGACTTTGTCTTCACCTCGCAATCATTTCAACGCCATGCAACCGCCTAATGATAAAGGATACCCTGTTATGAGCATAGTCTTTCTTTCCCGAATTGATTCGGAACTAATTTTGTACGGTGCGAATTTCTCCCACGGGTCGAGGCACTGTGGTGGGGTGGAATAATTAGTAGCAACAGAAAGGCAGTCCATTAGCAATCAAGTCGGAATAATTAAATCAGCTCTAATGTGGCTCGGAACGTGAGCGGGATTTGGACTATTTGCTGCTGCTTTGTCACGAAAATCGATTTTTGATGTATGGCAGATCGGAATAAAAAGGAAACTAATTATGTGTTGATTTTTTTTTCTGGGAGAATCTTAAGAACTGATGAATACGTTCTGTATACAGTATAAGTTACTGGTGATTAATCTAACCAACTCTTCTAAATGATCTTTGAATAAGCTTCATTCGGAAACTGAGCATTGGATGTATATGCTTTAATTACTATACCTGCAAAGATTTAGTCTAATTTCGCGCTAAATCGTATTCAGAGTTGGTAGCACCCTCTCAGATTTAATGAAACTTCCTGTACATGAATACTTTGTCACAAAAAGCCACTTTTAGGCCCGTAGCCCGGATTTTGTTTCGGGAGGGGCTTAAAACTTTTTGCATAAATGTGTTAATTTTGGTTACTTGCACGCAGAAAAAAGATTTGTAGGTTCAATAAAATTATGCATTAAATTCAATAAATTAAATTATTGGTCGGGAGACAATAAAATTATTAATTGAATTCAATAAAATTTATTTATTGTTTCAATAAAATAAAATTATCGTTCCGTTTTTCAATAATTATTTTATTGAAATTAAAAGAAAATTATTGATACTAAAAATATATTTATTGAAAGCAAAAATTTGTTGTTGATCTAATAAAAAAATATTTTCAAACCAATAAGTTTGTTTGTTAAAGTGATAAACAATAAATGATTGGATTCAATAACACATATTTTTGGTTTAAATATGCTAATTTTTTCTGCGTGTGAGATAGTCACTGGAAACTGAATGAAATTTTGAAAATTTCTTAGTGAAAACAGTTAAAAAACTAAGGCAATAGAGAGGTTGTTTTCTGATACAAGAAAGCCTATAGTTCATCGACGAATTCTTGCTTTTGAATTTGAAATGGGCCAGTTCGGACCTAGTAAGGGTTTATGAGCTGTAGAACTGGAACGTAAATAACGTAAATAAATATTTTCTCCTGAAAGCCTGATCAATTGCGCACATTTTTTTTTTCTAAGACGGCTTTTTCCGATTTTTTATCGTATTGCATATAAACGGTTCTGCGCAAAATTACATGAAAGGTCCGAATAACCCCAACCCTGTTCCAATTCGGACCACACACTTAAAAAAAATGAAAATTACATTTGACGTAAACCATAATGCGATGTATTTTGCCGTCTAGTAATGGAATTTTACATGTTTTGACATGTGAAATAAAATATTGTATCTCTTTTGATGTAAAACTCGGTTGAATAGAGATGGAGAATTGTGAACAAACCGTATTTTTACATGTTCTTGAATGTAAATTCAAGTGAATTGTGACGCTCCTTTTATGTGCATCTTGTGAGATGTAAATATTTTTAAGTGTGCACCGCTTTCTTGTCCATTCTTTTGCAATATAAATGAATTTCTGTTTTAGTCTAAGTTACTCCTATTTGATTTTCACTAAATTTTGAATTGTGAAATGAAAAGTTCTCTTTCACACAAAAAATAATGAAATTTAAACGACATGTAAATCAATACGAATGTAAACATGAGAAGATTGAATCAAAACTTTGATTGAAAATTACGTTAAAATCAATGCACTCAATTAGAGCATCAAGAAGCATTCAATTTTACACTTTCATTCGTGTAATATTACACATTAATTTTCCAGCAATAAGCGTGTAAAAAATACATTAAAGTGCATTGGTTTTTCGTTTGAAGAAACTGTAATTATCATTCCACGTGTAGAATTATAATAATATTCGTTGAAGAAAGCACGACAAGTCGTGTGGATTTTTGGAGGAACCTAATTTTACATTTATATTCATGCTCCAAATATGTGCATGAAAATAAACATAAAATTACAAAATATTTTTTTCTGTGTTTATATATAAAACTTTATAGTAAATATACAATAAAAAGTAAAAGCTTGTTTTTCGGCTTACACATTTAAAAAAAAGCGCCCCGAAACAACATTCGCCCCTAGCGCACGCACACGAAAACTGAGAACCGCAAAATTTTGTGAGATAGAACAGAGCTACATGACAGCCTTGAAAATAATATATGCGCTTTTCATAATATTATCATAGCTGAGAAGCAGCTGAGAGTCCGAATTGGCCAGCGGTCCGAATTGTGCCACTTCCCCCTATTAATTTACAAGCTACCATTTTCACCGTTGGAATTTGCAAACGTCGTCTGGTGGGTGTCCCCATCATGCCACTAGGAGCTAAAGAAGTGAGGCTGTCCAGTAGAGTTCAACATTTTTCAGCACAGCACTTTTTGAGTTCCTTTTGTGGTTCCAAATGCATGTGCAAAGTTTGAGAGCGGTCGGTTGCTTCCCGGGTTTGCGCATTGCGTTCAAAGTTTGTATGGGATTTTATATGGGGAAATCAATTATTTTACATTTACGTTAATAAAGATCGCTATTTCACTCAATATGTAAAACCAGCTTTATAAAACTAAAATTTAAACCTTGGTTAACAACTTTTTCGAAGACGGTAACTAGCTACGAGTTTTCAAAAAAATAGTTATAACGATTTTAAAACTTATGGTTCAATCCAAATGCAGAAATCAATTATTTCTTCCAACACTGTCAGTACACCACGACACCGATATTTTAAAGTTGAATAAATGAGAATATATTCATCGCAGAGACTTGGTACCTTTGAATGAAATGTTCAGAATGAATTACTGAATAACATAAACGTAGTCAGAAAATGAAAAGAAGAGGGGGTGTGGGGGTTTTCTCCCCAGTTCCCTTTTTAGATAGTTTAGTATAACTAAGCTGACCAACTCTGACGAAAAAATCCGTACACCATACCGCAACGAAGCGAAATCGTTCACTACGCTCAGCCAAGCAGTCCGCACAGTGTACGGATTTTTTCGTCAGAGTTGGTCAGCTTAAGTATAACATAAGAAGCACATATTCAACGTAGGTTTATACCGCCGAATTAAAAATTATTCTTACGTGTTTGAGTACTACTATTTAAGGGCTCTACTGTTATCTCGTTTAAAATGGTACAACGGTTTATAAGTTTTACATATTTTAAAACCCTATTTCTTAGCCGTTCAGAGTCAGAATTTTAAAAAAAATTGCATATCCTTAGATTCCTTGAAGTCTCGGAATTGTTTCTATTGACTTTTTCGTTTGAGAATCTAGGAACGAAACCAGGATAATTATTTCAAGCAAGCGTTTTTTGATGAAACCAGAAATATACTTCAGGTTAGAACCCAACGCTATTTCCAGACCTCAGTTAGTTTTTGCCCCAAAGAAAAACAACACATAAATTTGTAGATGTAAGTTCTAAATATTGTAAATGTTATTTCCCACAACAAAGATTGTAGTATGATTCATATTTGGGTCTATCAAAATATTAAGGAAGTTCAGTCGTTGGCATTTACAAGGACGTAATGATTCTTTGTCTTATACAAAACAATCTAAACAGGGACTGGGGTTTGCACATGCCCCCCCTCCCTTCTTCTTTTCATTTTCTGACTACATCTATAACATTGAGCAATTCATTTCGAATATTTTATTCAAAGGTATCAAGTCTCTGCGATGAATATATTATCATTTATTTAAGTTTTTAATGTCGATGTCGGTGGTGCACCGGCAGTGCACAGTGGTCCGAATCCAGAATTTAGGATGACAAAAACATTTTTGACTAAACTACTGATTCTAGAAATTTCATGTCTTCGGAACAAATAATCTGTGTCAATTGAGGCATCTTTTGAGGTGGGTGACATTAGGGTGGTCCTTATTGTTTGAACGATCTGAAAATTATTTTCGAAATAAGAAGAGATAGAACAAAGAAATGTTCCGCAAAATTTTAGTACAACCTTTTTCAAGCAACTTTGCTGAGGACGTCATATTTGTAACCTTAATGGTTTTAGTTTTACAGCTATTAAAATGTTGTGTGATACGGTATCCCTAACAAAATCAGTTTTTTCGTTATAACTTTTTAAATAATTTTTTTCCGTCAATGGCGTCTTCACAAAACTTTTAGAGCTTATTGAGACAAATATTATTTACCTAGACATATTTGAGATAGCTCATTTAGTTCAAATGTTATGAGCATTTTTAGCAAAAAAACACAACCTTTTCAAATGTTCATATCTTAAAATGGAGCAAGTGGAATTGATTTCTTCTTTTTGCATTCGAAAGACCACAATTGATATTATGTTTTATGAAAAAATCTCAGAGGTCATTTTTGTTTAACTCATTTTATTTTAGTTTGAATATTGAGAATATTACTACTATTTGTAGCATTAAAAGTAAAACGGTCAGTGTAACCTAGCAACTATTTTTAAAATAAGATCAGATAGATAAACAAAATCTCAAATAAAACTGCCCGAGTGTGGCAAAGGGTCCACTGAGTTGTTGTTTCTAATGTAGTCGTGTATCAATCCATCTGAACAGCGGAGAACGTAGTGTGATGTTTGGCTAGCCATTCTAGTCACACATATTTCAATTTACAGTATCAACTTTGTTAGCTATTTTCGGAAAATTTATGAATAAGAGAAACGAAAGATGTTAAAATCGAAAAGCAGATAGGTATTCTAAAGTTATTCATTCGTAAACTTAGAACGGAAAGCTAGAGCTAGGCAGGATCATATGGGCATGATCGAAAGGAAATGTTAAGAATCGGTGGTCGATGACGACGTTTTGAGAAGGAAACACCAAAGTGGCGTGTTGGAAAGACGACAAATCGTTAAAGAAAAGATCGAGCCTTCGAATTAATGAGCCATCTCAGATATCGCATCGGTGTTAGGTTTGCCTCCACGAACTCTACCGCCTCAGAAAACTCCGCATACCACATCAAACAGAACGTCAACTTCATGACAGATAAGAGTATAAAATGAAACTTGATACCAATTCAGTAACCATAACACGATTGACTCTGGGGTTCCGCAATCAAAAGAGTGTATCAACATCTAGGGAAAAACGCAGGCGATCAAAACTTCACATTCGAAGAATTGTCCTTTCTCAATCAGGTTTCAGCTAAGATGAAGTTTTGGCTAATGACACTAACCTGCATTGATGCTCATGAACCGCAGCCATTGACACCTGTCCATTTTCTCACCAGAATAACGCTCAAGACAGTTTTGAAAATGAGCATACTGGATCGTCAAATTAGATAAATATCTCGTTATAGTTATATACAACGCTTATTACAAGAGTTTCAAACCGGTTGGCAGTTGGAATACGTTCGCTCGCTCCAACGTTTCTCGAAATGACAGAAATCATCGCCTGAGATTGCAGACTTCTAATTTTGTTATAGAACTATAAAAGACCAAGACAGTTGCCACTAAAAAAAATTCTGCAGATGTTCCTAGAATTAGTTTAGTTGGTCAAAACCAGTAATTTCCGTCCAGGGGAAGCGAAAGATGGCGGGTACTCGTTTCATTAGACGAGTATATTTCGGGAAAATAGGAAAAAACACGATTATATACCACTTTGATTAATCTTCATCCACTAGATTGCCACCACTATTTTCGCATCTATCGGAAATAAAATATATATCAAATTGCACTATTGAGTCGTTATCATGCTTTTTTATTCCAACCCGTTCGATTGCCGTGTTTCAGCTATTTTGGCGCTTTCGCGAATTTTTCGGACTCTGTCCGCAAGAACAATGATTCTGGTGTAAGAATATGCGTAAATTGCAAAATAGAATTGAAAACAACAAATATATAAAATTTTGTGGGAATAATGCAATCGTTGAATTAAAAATTATCAACAATGTTCTTGAAACTGTTTGCTCATATAAATATGAATATGGTATCGTATCGTATTGTATACATTGCGGAATATTCCAGTAAATTTCTATTTTGAATTGAAAATAACGAAATGTTCTGTGTTATATGAAATTGACGAATTGATTTTCAATGGCATCATAATTGCTTTAGCAAAAGTGATAGTTAAAATTATGAAGATCTATTTCGAAAATTTGGTTACCATCAGATACGCTAATTATCAAATTATCTGAACCTTATCATGTGTTTCATCAATCGCAAACAAGAAACACGCCCAACTCGATTCGATTAACACATTCTAGTTATGTTAGTGGACGTTCAAAATTCAAACATAGCCTGTGCTCATATGTTACATCGAAACAATTGACGAATAACATGATGTGCATGATGTAAAACTGTGTGAAACATGCAGTTTGTTGAATCTTAGTGTTGGCCGTAAAACGGGAATGAATAACATTCCAATGGCGCTCCGTATTCAGACAATAGGTAAATTAGTTGCACAACGTATAGCATGCAATGCGACACAAGTGTTGCAACAATAAAATGTTGCCAGATATTTTTTGCTTTATTTTCAATTTTCGTGATGAGGTGGTGCCTTAAATTATTATTTTTTTTTATAGATAGAGCTAATTAATGCGATATGCCTTTTTTAAATGTTGCTCCATTCAAGCCACCATGACATCACCAAATCACGACAAAATTTGCTTATGGCTGAGTTTAATATATGGTAGCTGTCAAGTTGTCCCTGGGCTGGATCGGACAAGCTCAGTTGCCTGTTGAACGGAACTGCGTGGAGTACCTCCACACTTATCAGTCTGGTACATCGACTGTAGAAGCACGCAGCGCAGTTGTCTGTCTGTTCAACAGACAATTGGGTTTGTCCGACCAAATCTCTTCCTTAAATACTCGATGATGACGTTATTCATAGAAGCGTAGCGCACTAAACACATAAATATGTCATGCCAGATTTGGGAAGCGCTACCATCTCTGTGTAAATGCGTGGTATTTTGACTGTGTTATACATTATTTAAATTTGTAATGCCATGATATCAAAAACTTATAGGTATCTGTTCTTATATTGCTGAGCGACATGTGCAAAAATTTTGAAAATTTATCGTAGGATGGCGTAACTATTACAATCACTTTTCGTTACATACTATTTTTGTTTTTTATATTTTAACGACATTCAATTAGCTAGACATTACTGGGTAGGGAAAGTTGTTTTTTTGAGATTCGAGTAGGCTGTGTTCGAGAACGGACGCATTGTTTCGTTTGACGAGTAATTTTTCATTCCCAAGAATTTGTATATTTAGTGGTAACAAAAGAACAAGTGAAGCAAAATATTATTCCGGATATGGGTTTTCACTCCACACTCGCCAATATTGGTCGATTTTTGTCGTTAGCTTGCAAAAACAACGCTATTGACGCCACCGAAAGACCCCAGTTGTGGCTGCAATATACATCGCGGTTAGTGGATTAGCTTCAGCAGATTCCAACAGCAAGACTGACTCGTCATCAGAAGCCAAACATCAACCCACAACCTAGGCGATTTTATTCCTTCTAAGTTTTTTCCCTTTTTTTATTTCGACTATTTTAGTCACATTTTCTTTTTTGCATTTTAACGACGTTCAATTGGCTTGAGATTGCCGGGGGGGGGGGGGGCGTTTATGAAGGTTGGAGCCGCGGTACTCGGGGGAGAGCAGGGATGTGAAGTGGACGGATCGGAGGACTAGGCAGGGTCATTGGAGCGGGCTTAGTGTCTTACGGGCTTAGTCTTTGTCTTCTGCTAATGAGGGTCGAGCTTGGGCGGCATAACTAAGAATCACCCGGGCTCACTGGCGTGTGTCCTGGTTGAGATGGACGTGTCCATCTTTACCATGTCGGTTGTCACGGTAAAGATGGACTACCTCTGCCAGGACACATGCTGGTGAGCTAGGGTGATTCGTGGTTGTGCTGCCTAGGCTCCACCCTCATTAGCAGAAGACAGGGATTGGGCCCGTATGATGTTGAGCCTGTTCTAGTGGCCCTGCCGCTTCTGGTTTTCCGATCTGTTTGCTTCACATCCTTGCTCTCACTTGAGTGCTATGGCTCTGATTTTCCCTACCCAGTGGTCTCTGGCTGGTTGAGTGTCGTTAAAATGTAAAAAATTCCTTCTAAGTATTTCATTTTTTTACTATCTAAAGTATATCCCTAAGATTCGTTATATGCATTTAATCCATGATATTTATTTATTTCAATATTTGGGCAGGGAGGGTGTACCAGGGCATTATACGAACTGTGTCATGGATTAGGATACATGGATCGCCTGTCTCTAGTGAAAAGATAATAATGTCTGCACTTACTTCCAAATTCTTCGGAATTATGTAGTTATTGTTAATATTCTTATCTGACTCGGCACGGTAAATTTGAGAACGAGTAAAGGCGATTTAACCTAGGCTTATTAGCCAGGGCAATGTGTAAATACCTCTGTCCCATCCCAAAGGACCAAAGGAGTGACATTAACCTTCTTAGCCAAGTCACTCCCAACGATTTATTATATTCGCTTTAAACTGAAACGGTCGGTACGGTTGTCCTCGTTTCTTCCTCCTTTAAGATTCAAAACGATTCGTTAATTAAATTATCCATTAGATGAATAGTTTAATTGCCGTTTCATTTTGAAACATCTTCAAACCCAACTCTGCACAGTAGGCCTGGCCGTTTTAATATTTGCGACATATGAAAATATGCTTCAAATATTAATATTGACAAGAAAAACACTACAGACTAACTGCAGTGTTTTCCAGGATGCTTTTCACGACATTCAATTAGCTAGACATTACTGGGTAGGGAAAGTTTTGAAAATTTAGACCCAAAGTACTCAAGTGAGAGAAAGAATGTGAAGTATACAGATCGGAAAACTAGAAGTGGCAGGGTCTTAGAAACAGGCTTAATATCCTACAGCCTATCTTTTGTCTTCTGTGACGACGCCCGTGGTTGAGTAGTTAGCGTGACCGTCATTCATTGCAGTTGGGTTCAATCCCAGCCGAGATCGATGAGATTTTTCTGAGGTGAAAATATCTGTGGTCACGTCTTCCTTCGGAAGGGAAATAAAGCCACTGATTTCCGGTCCATGAGTTGATGGATCGAAGTCTAGTCCAGATAGTGGAGTCACCTCTCTGGCGGCGGAAATGAAGAAGGAGAATCCAACTTCTATACTTACTAACAAATATCCTCCTCCCGTGATTCTTGTGGAGTGCGCAGTAGTATATGACGAATTTCGCACTTTTTTTCAGTGCATTTTTATCGAAAACTAAACCAATGAGAGTCATTATTATCTCAGAATTCAATTTCGCTACTGTTAGTTGCCTGATACATGCAAAAAGTACTAGCTACGATTTGGTATATATTCATAACATAAGTTAAGCAATTTAACATCATCGATATATGCGAGATTTAATTAAATACCACTTGGCCGTGCACGAAGAAATATCTTGTCTATGTACCCGCCCGGCAAGTAAAGATTGATGGTGTAGTCTCCAACAGGGGCCTTAATTGCGAAGTATGGGGTTCGCTTCTTCAAGAACCCTTTGCTTCGGCCAGTGAAAATTGTGGTTCGCAAGCAATTGCGTTCAGGAAAAATCAAGGAGTAATGTGAAAACAACTTATTTTCCGTCAGCCTCATTTAGAACTGAACGCCAAAGAACGCCAAAGCTGCTCTTCCAAATTTTGATATTTTGGACGGGGCTAGTCTACCCGTTCGCCTTTTTGTGCAGCGAGGCATGAACTGCCGTCGTTGCAAACAGTTGGGTTTACAGCGACTTATTGTTAAAACGAGGAACGCTGTGGAAAATGCGGAGAGAATCATGAAAAGTTTTCCAACTGTGGAGAGACTCCGCATGATCTCTCGATATATCCCGCATATAAATTATGTGGGGACAAAATGAAACATTCTTTTAAGGAACACTTCGATAAGAAATGCAAAAGAGCGCTACGCCACCGACAACTACTAATTTCTACGTTTCCTTGTACACTAAAGAGCGAGAGTATGTCTATCCGATTGTAGGAACATCTTCTAATGTGCCTATAAATTTCCGAAAAAGGAAAATCAGTTTTCTCTCCTGAGCTTCCTCGTAAAGGCGTGAGAGTTTCCCTTGAATGATACTGTTACAAAACCGAAATAAGTGGTTGGGAAATTGGATTCTCAAATGATTATGACTTTCATTGGATTAGTTTTTGATGAATTACACTGAAAAAAATCAGTTTGGACAAGGATTTTTTTTTTCAAATAACTTTTTTTCTTGAAAGTGCCCAACTTGAATTTTTAACGGTACGTACGGAACACAGTTACCTATCTTGGAACAAAATTCCATCCAAATCGAAGATGTTTTTTTTTATAAATCCATTTTATATTTTTAAAATCGATTTTTTTCAGAGCAGCAGTCGTTGAACAATTTTTTTAATATTTGTATTCCAAAATTTGGCTAATTTTGAGAAAATCACTCCCAAAAATCCATTTTTTTAAAGGATTTGTCATTTTTAGACTAGCCATTTGAAAAAAAAATGATAAAAAAAAGTTTGACCCTTTTCAAAAGACAGTCTAGATCATTTTGGAAAAACAAAGTATGCAAAGTGGCTTTTTGTGACAAAGTTCTCATGTACAGAAAGTTTCATTAAAATCTGATAGGGTGCTGCCAACATTTGTTCGAGTTGGCGCGAAATTCGTCATATACGGCCTCTAGCAAAAGCAAATGTAGAACTAACATTTCTTCCCTTTCCTTCCGCGATCTACGTTCTGGCCTGTCCGGCGCCGGTATTGGTCTATAAACACTTTAGGATTACCAGGAGTTGCACATTCGCTACTTCTAAGCATTAATATCTACTGATTCCCTATGCAACTATAGCTAGTCCAGATCGATGACGAAGTATAGCCAGGGGAGGTCGCACAAGCTCAAGCTACTGGCTTATCTTTTGTCTTCTGTTGGTTGGGATCGAGCTTAGACCCAGTAATCTCTAGCTAATTGAACATCGTTATAATGTAAAAAAGAAAACGTGACTACATATTAGTCGAAATAAAAATGGAATAAAGAAAAAGGAACTGATTGAAATCCATCGGCAGCAGTTGGTAGTCTCAGTAGACACAGCCACCACAATGTACCAAACCCGATACGGCTAAAAGCGCAATGGCAATGGTCTAATAAAAATCTATCCCGGCATTCGAAAGGCAAAACAGAAATGAACAGCAGCAATTTCATTGATGCTAATCGTCGACAGGTCTTCAGTGGTGATCTTACGTGGCTTTTCTTTTGTTGGTTCGCACGGTAAAGAGGGACAAGTCTGTTTTTACCAGGAGGCATGTTGGTGTACTTGGGTGATTCGTAGTTATGCTGCCTAAGCTCTACCCCCACCAACAGAAGACAAAAGTTTAGCCTGTAGGATATTGAGCCTGTTTCTAATGACCCTGCCACTTCTAGTTTTCCGATCTGTATACTTCACATCCTTGCTCTCACTTGAGTACTAGGACTCTAAATTTTCATAACTTTCCCTACCCAGTAATCTCTAGCTAATTGAATGTCGATAAAATGTAAAAAAATGTGACTACATATTAGTAGAAATAAAAAAGAAAAAAATACTATTTTTGTTTAATTTGCAAAATGCACCCCTATATCGAAATCAAAGATGTAGTCCTACGTCAAAACCGATCTAATTAAAAAGTGTCCAGCCAGCGAATCACAACTGTATATCATTTTTTTATTCGATGTAAATTAGTCGATGAGGGAAATTAGATAAACTACAGATAAGTACACATGTAACCATAGTCTAATCTATAATGAACTCGATTGAGAAGGCTTTATCACACTTCAGAATACACCTTCTTATAAATATACTCTCTTTTCGATGTGGATTGAACTTTTTGATGTCGAAATAATTGCCGCAAATGCAGCGATTGTTGTTCTTATTCGCTCTGTACTTCTTCCTAATAGTAGTAAGTCATAATCATTATCATAACTTTTCCGTAGCTCTATCCTAGACTTGTAAAAACACAGATAACCCTAGAATTTGTAGCGCCTCCAGAATCGCATCCAACCATAACTGCTCCATAGTTCCAGCTTGAAGCGTTTTTATTTCATCCTTTGCAAACCATTTCTCTTCCCTCCAGTCACGCACTCGAGCACTCCCGTAGTCTGCTTGGTAATCGAAGGTGGCACAAACACAATCCGAGCAGTGCTAGAATATGTCACCGATAACCCGCCAGTGCCGGTAGTGGTATGCGACGGTTCGGGCCGGGCTGCCGATTTGATCGCATTTGTACATAAGTAATTATTGAGCTGACTGCTTTCCGTGTCCCCCATATCGTCTAAAATTATTCAATTCTATTCCTCAGGTATGCCTCCGATACAGGTGAACAGGTTGTGTTAGAATCGATGCATGAGTATCTGCTGGGCACGATACAGAAAACATTCGAGGTGGGACCAGAACAGGCCGAGCAGCTCTATCAGGAGTTGATATTATGCACTAAGAATAAGAATTTAGTAAGATTGGATGTTTAGTTTTTGCTAGAAACTCATTGGATACTCACGCGTACTTCCGTTTTGCAGATAACGGTTTTCCGAATACAGGATCGACCCGAGGGACACGTTCAGGAGCTCGATCAAACCATACTGACTGCACTTTTTAAATCCCAGCACTTGAGTCCACCGGAGCAGCTGAGTTTGGCGTTGACCTGGAACCGGGTGGATATTGCTCGATCCGAAATATTCGTGTACGGTCAAGAGTGGCCTCACGGTGCCCTGGACGAAGCAATGATGCAAGCACTAGAACACGACCGAATAGACTTCGTCAAGCTGCTGCTGGAAAATGGAGTTTCGATGCGAAAGTTCCTAACGATACCTCGACTGGAGGAATTGTACAACACGAAACACGGACCGGCAAATACGTTAGGGTACATTTTACGGGACGTTCGGCCTCACATACCAAAGGGATACGTTTACACCCTGCATGATATTGGGTTAGTGATAAATAAGCTAATGGGAGGGGCTTATCGGTCTTACTACACAAGACGAAAGTTTCGGCCAATCTACGCTAAGGTTATGAACAGCTACGTCAACACTCACCGAAAACCGTCTACATTTGCACGTTCCGCCGGGATCAACTCGATGAGTTTGGTCACCGGACTATTACCGGTTACATCCGATATGGCCTTATTTGAGTTTCCATTCAACGAACTTTTGATTTGGGCTGTGCTTACTAAGCGGCAACAGATGGCGCTGCTGATGTGGACACACGGGGAAGAAGCACTCGCCAAGTCGTTGGTGGCCTGCAAACTGTACAAAGCGATGGCACACGAAGCTGCCGATGATGATCTAGACACGGAAATTTATGAAGAGTTAAGAAGCTACGCGAAGGAATTTGAATCGAAAGGGCTGAAGTTGCTGGATTTCTGCTACCGGCAGGATGCGGAACGTGCTCAACGGCTACTCACGTGTGAACTACAATCATGGTCTAGTCAAAGCTGTCTGTCGCTCGCCGTGGCGGCAAATCATAGGGCGATACTGGCCCATCCCTGTAGTCAAATCATTCTTGCCGATCTGTGGATGGGTGGGTTAAGGACGAGAAAAAATACTAATCTTAAGGTAGTGCACTGAATACTGATCTGGTCGGTCGGCGGAATAAGTGATTTAACTGTTGACAATTCTCAGGTTATTTTGGGACTACTGGTGCCCCCTTTCGTTAAGAAGCTGGACTTTAAATCGAAGGAGGAACTACAACAGATGCCCCAAACCGAGGAGGAGCATCTTGAGAATCAATGTCTCGACTACGATGACAACGGCAAGCACAATCCAGACGCAGAGGTAAGTCATTGTCGTTAATAGTCTGGTTCAGTTTGCGATATTTATACTTCTAATCCGGTTTCTCTTTGTCTCTATTGTCTGGAATAATAATATTGGATCGACATTCATATAATTGTAACAATTTATGATTTCACGTACGAAAAAAAAAACAATCTCACTATTTGCAATCTTGGTGTTTTGTAACCGATTCTGCACCAATCATTTCTCATCTTTCCACACCGTTGGTAACATCACTCAAAAACCAATAACCAAACTGTCTACTAATTACCCGGTGACAAATGACGTTTTCGAACAAATGAAACTGCAACAGAAAACGCATGACCCGACACCCACGGATAATGAGAAACCCGTGTGCGATCACAGCCGGACACCGTCCGCGCAGGTAGTGGATGAATACCTCTATGCCCCCTCTATACCCAAATAGTTTTATCCAAATTCTTTCACTTCCCACTTGATAGAAGTGAGAGCTGTTCCATTGCACTTTTATTCATTGCTTTACCTTTCTTGCTGTAATCTGGTTTGTTTTTAATCGTTTGTCAGAAGCTTTTTATTGGTTCTTTAGTGCTAGTTGTAGTTTCTGCTTTTTAGATGCTTGTTAGATTTTGCATATAACTAGGACTATTATGTGAAAGGTTTGACGGCCGGCCATCGAGTTTAAGCTTTCGATCTATTTCACAACTATTCAGTTCAAGATTTTCGGCTGGATGTACGAAAAAAGGAACCAATCTTGAACGGGATTGGGTAGCATGTTTTAAAATCAATGTGCCCCATTACGCATAAATGCGTTATGCATACGGACGTTAGGCATACTGACCTGACGTCCCTAACGGCCTACCGCATACGTACTTTGGACATAATGAACGTTAGGTATAATGGACAATTGGCATATTGGACGTTAGGCTTAACTTATTATGTTGATGAATTACTTAAAGAAACTTATTTTTCGGCGCTGATGATGACGTAGGCTATAGCCTGATCACTTGTATTTTTTTGATTTTGAAGAATTACGCTGTAAGCTGACCAAAATTTTATTCTGCTGCACAAACTTGAAGACGTCTTTACTCAATTAAAAGAAGCAAACCATGGATTTGAGCTGGCCAATCTATAAATTGCGTATATATCAATATCATTGATTTGATCCCTAGACAATACAATTACAGGACAGGTGAAAATCTGACTTCGTGTGTTTGGGTGAAGTTAAACTTTGAACAAGTACCCCTTCAATTTCCTGCTATCATTTAAGTCAAAGCAATAGATTGAGACACTTAAAATCAATCTCATTTGTATTTAAATGTGGATATCACGCATACACCTTAGAGTTACAGAAAAAAATGACCCCCATCGGCCCACTCCTGAGTCAATTCCTAGTCCCACCAGGAGTGTCTGCTCCAAATTTGAGCCAAATCGAACAAGTCTAGCTACCGGACCAACGTGCTTGAAGTTTGTATGGGATTTTTCGACAATTTACATGGAGAAAACCCTCTTGCTCACATTTTCGCCGCAAGGTGGCCCTGTATACATCAGATTATCACTAAAAGTGAAACTTAAGAAGATAATTTTATTATCTACAACATTGTTGAAGACTGCAAAGCGATCCGACTCCAATAGGAAAAGTTATTAAACTTTTAACGAAGTGATGTCTGAGTCAGTTTTGCATGGGGCCTAGCAGTGCATGGTAGTGTATCAGTACTAGGTTCTAACAAACTAAACATTTTTATGGAATAATGGTTAGATTTAGCTGAATAATATGTTCGGAAGAATTGTAGTACATAATACGAGTTATGTTTTGGTTAGAAAATTGTAGTTCCAGATCTGACCGCATAGATGGCGCCAACACTAACTTTTCAACGAAAAGAGATAGAAATTAGGTGTCTTCTACAAAGTTGTAGAACAAGAATATTGCAGTAATTCTTCCAAACATCTCGATATTCTATCTCTCTCCGCTGAAAAGTTAGTGTTGGCGCCATCTATGCAGTCACAGATTGAACTAAAATTTTCTAACCAAAACATAACTCATAGTATGTACTGCAATTCTTCCGAACATACTATTCAGCTAAATCTAACCATTAATCCACAAAAATGTTTAGTTTGTTAGAACCTAGTACTCATACACTATCATGCACTGCTAGGCCCCATGCAAAACTGACTCAAACATCACTTCGTTAAAAGTTTAATAACTTTTCCTATTGGAGTCGGATCGCTTTGCAATAATACACCTGTTGCAGCTGTCTAGAAAGAAAATATTTGCCTTAAACAGCTCATGAAATAAAGAATGGAAAATTTTACTATTTTTCAATTAAAGAATATGTAAATTTTTTAGCTCTTAGAATGATTTCTTTCCATATTATTCAGTACAATAATCATCAAAGTTAACACTATGCGAGATTTTTCCAAATACAGTGACAAATTGGCGAAATAAATAAGTTACGGCGCGAACGGTACATCCGTAACTCGATACTTTGCCTGTCACTGCGAGTTCTCATAGTATGCAGATAACAGTGCTCGTTCGTTATTGTGCATTATTTCTCAAAATTGGGTTGCAATTGCTTCTAATACAATGCGCCGCGTAATATAATAATATAGGCTTGATAATATTGGAAAACAACTGTTCTCTTGAATGGAGGAATTCCACGAAGATCCGTCCGAAAATCTTTAAAATCGTGACCGACCATCTTAGATTCCAAGGAAACTTTGAACGTTTCACCGTCATGCAAGACTAAATATTTTTCACAGGTAATAAGATTATTTTGACTCAAGAGCAACTTTTCAAAAGGGCGTAAACGTTTCTACGTGTATGAATTTCAATTTTTTTTGCTTTATTACTGTATTTTATACAGCAAAACTATCTGAGAACAAGTTACAGGGAATGAATACTTCTGTCTGAAAAAAATATACACTGAAAAAAATGTTGTGTCATTTTTCAAAAAAACAAAAATTTATGATAAAAATTTAAATTGCGAAAAAACCCATTTTTTTAAATTTTTTATATTTTGTTACCAAAAACCTAAAGAGAAAAGAAACATTTTGAATGTGATTGCATGATGGAGAAAAAATCGGTAAAAAAGTTTTTCTAACAATAACTTCGTACATGTTTTTAAATTTCGTACTAATAGACATACAAAATTGTAATTCTATTACAGAATATAATTCTAAGCACCATTTAAAATCAAAATGCATTTAACAAAAATCTTCCAAAATGCGATAGTTTTCGAGATATTTGAAATTTAGCTCCTTCAAAAACAATTAATTCGTGTAATTATGCTCTTTTTAAAAGTTATTCGCGTAACCCCATCAAAAATGTCACAAATTTAATGTTTATCGTTTTAAAGACGTAAAAGCAACTTTTATAGTGTATTTGGATCCTGGAGAAGCTTTCAATAAAAAAGTTTTCTCAACAACTTTTGACATTTTTTATAATTCTTACTATTTGTAGACAAAAATACAATTTTCTTTTCGAATATGATTCTAAACGCCATTTTAAGTCGAAATGCTCTTAACAAAAAAATTCTAAAATGTAGTAGTTCTCGAGATATTTTAACTTTTGTTTTAACAACACAATTATTTTGTTTTGTTACGACCTTTTCATAAGTTAGTCGCATTTCTCCATCAACAATAATAGGTTTTTCAAAAGGCCCGTAAACTTTCGTGCAACTTTCTCTTTGACATCAAGGCGATATTGTGAAACATTTTAAAGTGACATGAAAACAACCAATATATGATTCAGCTATATAGTTTAATCAACAGACCCTATGGTTGAAATATATTTTGGTTGCTTTCATGTAACTTTCAAATGGTTTACAATATCGCCTTGATGTCAAACAGAAAGTTACACGAAAGTTTACGGGCCTTTTGAAAAACCTATTATTGTTGATGGAGAAACGCGACTAATTTATGAAAAGGTCGTAATAAAACAAAATAATTGTGTTGTTAAAACAAAAGTTAAAATATCTCGAGAACTACTACATTTTAGAAAATTTTTGTTAAGAGCATTTCGATTTAAAATGGCGTTTAGAATCATATTCAAAAGTAAAATTGTATTTTTGACTGCAAATAGTAAGAATTATAAAAAAATGTCAAAAGTTGTTGTTAGGAAAACTTTTTTATTGAAAGCTTCTCCATGATCCAAATACACTAAAAAGGTTTCTTTTACGTCTTTAAAACGATAAACATTAAATTTTTGACATTTTTTGATGAGGTAACGCGAATAACTTTTAAAAAGAGCATAATTACACGAATTAATTGTTTTTGAAGGAGCTAAATTTCAAATATCTCGAAAATTATCGCATTTTGGAAGATTTTTGTTAAATGCATTTTGATTTTAAATGGTGCTTAGAATTATATTCTGTAATAGAATTACAATTTTGTATGTCTATTAGTACGAAATTTAAAAACATGTACGAAGTTATTGTTAGGAAAACTTTTTTACCGATTTTTTCTCCATCATGCAATCACATTCAAAATGTTTCTTTTCTCTTTAGGTTTTTGGTAACAAAATATAAAAAATTTAAAAAAAATGGGTTTTTTCGCAATTTAAATTTTTATTATAAATTTTTGTTTTTTTTTAAAAATGACACAACATTTTTTTCAGTGTATATTTTTTTCGGATAGAAGTATTCATTCCCTGTAACTTGTTCTCAGATAGCTTTGCTGTATAAAATACAGTAATCGAACAAAAAAATTTTGAAATTCATACACGTAGAAACGTTTACGCCCTGTTGAAAAATTACTCTTGTATCAAAATATTCCAATTGCCAGAGAATATCATGGAGATTCATACAACGAACACACCTGCAAAGTTTCGTTCGAATCGACGATGGTCATATTTTGCGGTCGGCCGGTTTCTCATGGAATCCCTCAATGAAGAAAGAATCCAGTCTTTCCTTTGCAATAACAGCAAAATAGGTAATAATTATGAACTTAGTTAAATTTTCAGTGTATTTTAGCATAGCATAGACATGAAAAAACAAGCCTAAGGTTAAAATCTGTTTTTTTTTAAATTATACCAATCGTCCATCAAGCGTAACGCATATCATGCCAATAATGCATTATGCCTAACGTACTCATGCCTAACGTATGCGTGCCTAACGTCTATTGCAGCTTTCCTAAACATGTTTCTAATGAAATCCTGTCAAAAAGTCTAATGAAATCGTTGTTCAGACTTCGTTCAGACCCTGTTCAGTTTTTTTAAAACACTCTTGCGCGTGATTCTGATACTTTCTCCATAATCATTGAGATGAAACCCTGATAAGAATTTTGACGTTATCTAGCACATGGAATCCTGGTGCTGATGGCATCTTTGTCAGGGTTCGGGTAGAGCAGGTTGACTTGGAAATAGCAGTAGAATTTTTGAATGGACCTTTTTACAGGATTTTATCACAACCTTAAGTAGGATTCCAATAGAAACTTGGGCAGGATTCCCGAGGAATTTCGTATATATTAAGTATTTGTACCAGAACAGATGATAGACTATGCAAAGAGGATAGCGGAGTACTTTTGGCAAAAGTGTCCGAAATTTACGAGGAGTTTTTTGAAAATTTACATGGAGAAAGCCCATTAACTCTAACCCAAGGTGAAAATAAGAAAGATAAATTTATTGTCTACAACTTTGTTGAAGACTACACATCAATCCTGCTTCCTTGGGATAACTTATTAAATTTTTAATGATGTAATGTCTGAGTCAGTTTTGCATTGGGTCTTTCAGCACGTGGTGGTGACTCCCAGGATCTTTATTTTTTGTAAAATAATGATTAGGTTTAGCTGAATAGTATATTTGAAAGATTTCGGGAACATGTTGTGAGGAGTCTTTTAGCCAGAAAATTTTAGTTTTACTTTCTACCAAATAGAGGGTGCTAACACTAACTTCGCAACGGAAAGAGACAGGAATTAGGGGTCTTCTACAAAGTTATAAAATAGGCAGGTTCCAGTAATTCTTGCCAACACGCTCTTATTCTATCTCTCGTTCTTTAAAAGTTAGTGTTGGCGCCATCTATGCGGTGAAATATGGAACTAAATTTTTGTTGTCAAAAGATAACTCATATCACGCACTGAATTAGTGAACTACTGTTTCGCAAAACACTGAGGTTCGTGCGAATCGACTACTGATTCACCACTAGAGTGAAAAAAATGACCCCTATCGTCCCATACCTGAGTCGAATCCTAGTCCCACCAAGAGTACTTGCTCCAAATTTGAAGCAAATCGGACAAGTCTAGCTACCGGACCAAAGTGCCTGAAGTTTGTATGGGATTTTTCGACAATTAACATGGAGAAAACACACTAACTCGCATTTTCGCCGCTAGGTGGCAATGTAAGTGAAAATAAGAAAGATAATTTAATTGTCTACAACTTTGTCGAAGACTGCTACTCAATCCAGCTTTGTTAAAAGAAGTTATTAAACTTTTAACGAAGTGATGTCTGAGTCAGTTTTGCATGGGGCCTAGCAGTGCATGGTGTGTGTGCGCACCAACTAAACATTTTTGTGAAATAATGGTTAGGATTAGCTGAATAGTATGTTCAGAAGATTTATAGTAAGTAATACGAGTCATGTTTTGATTAGAAAATTTTAGTTCCACATTTTACCACATAGAGGGCGTCAACACTAATTTTTCAACGGCAAGAGATAGAGATTGGGTGTCTTCTACAAAGTTGTAGAACAAGCATTTTTAACTAATTTTTCCGAATATCTCGATATTCTATCTCACTTCTATGAAAAGTTAATTTTGGCGCCTTCTATGCGGTCACAGGTGGAACTAAAATTTTCTAACCAAATCATAACTCGTATTATGTACTACAATTCTTGTGAACATACTATTCAGCTAAATCTAACCATTATTTCACAAAAGTGTATAGTTGGTGGGAATCGAGTACCGATACAGAACCATGCACTGCTAGGCCCCATGCAAAACTGACTCAGACATCACTTCGTTAAAAGTTTAATAACTTGTTTTAACAAAGCCGGATTCACTAGCAGTCTTCGATAAAGTTTTACGCAATTAAATTATCTTTCTTATTTTTACTTACAGTGATAATACGATACATACAGTGCAACCTAGTGGCGAAAATGCGAGTTATTCGGTTTTCTCCATGTAAATTGTCGAAAAATGCCAGGCACGTTGGTCCGTCAGCTAGACTTGTCCGATTTGTTTCAAATTTGGATCAAGTACTATTATAGTACTATATGGTGGGACTAGGAATCGACTCAGGGATGGGTTGATTGAGTTTTCAAAAATTCATCATTTTCCTGGGCACTCTATTCACCACTATGTGATGTTAGACCCCATGTAAAACTGACTCAGGCATCACTTAATTGATAACTTAATAACTTAATAACTTTGGCTAAATAAGTTGGACTGATTTGCAGTCTTCGACAAAGTTCTAGACAATAAAATTATCTTTGTTATTTTCACTAGCAGAGCACTTCTTGTAAATTGTCGAAAAATTCCATACAAACTTCGAGAACGCTGGTCCGGTAGACTTGCTTGATTTGGAGCAGAAACTCCAGATGAGACTCGAAATAGACTCAAGGGCGGTCCGGTTGAATTTTCAAAAATTCGTTTTTTTCTTGGCAGTCAAATAATGACTGTCGTCACGGTGTGTTTGGTAGAACAATTTTATTCGAAAAAAATCGGCATCGCTAAAACTTCAGCACGTGATAGAATGCGCTTTTCCCTTTCATTTGAAAGTAAAATTAAAATATTCTATCGGGGGCTCCATAACAACTTTTTATTTTAAAGTTTTTTTGTTTGAAAACGTAAGTTTTTCAATGAAACTGGTTCACATTTTTGCCCCTAGGTAGTACTTTAGACATTCAAATATTACCAAAAGTGAGAATCTGATGGACAATTTCATTGTGTACAACTTTGCAGAAAACTACAACGCGATCTAAAATCGCTAGAGAAAGATATTAAATTTTTATCAAAGTTTCTAGATTCGCACGGGGCCTATTGGTTAAGAAGCTTTGTTCCAAAAACATTTTTATTTGCAAAAAAATGGATTGCCTTATTTTAACAGTGTGCTCAGAAGAACTTGAATGCTAGCAAAGTCCCACCTTGAAGGGTAAAAAAACATAATTCCAGATTCCACCGTTTTATGCGCACCAATGATATTTTAGGAGCATGGAGGTATAGAGAAGAGTAGATAAAATTCGAACGAAATTAGTACTCTTTTGAAAGATGCTGGGCAATGCAGCAAAATGAAACAATTTTTTTCTGTCACAGATATACAGTAAAGACCCGTTTTTATCAGCCCCTTGGCGAATTTTAAGCTGACAAAACAGGGACATTGATAAAATCGGGACATATATTTTCTGTCTTTTTAATAATAAATATTTTTATTTTTGCATTTTTCGGATCTCTAAGATAAGAAATATATGCCTAAGAAAGGATTTATTCGAATTCAACTTGGTTCGTTTGCTAGAGCCCATTAAACTACCAACTATCAATTTTCATATGAAGCTGATAAAATCGGGTCAAAAAGCTGATAAAATCGGGGCCAGACAAAATCGGGTGCTGATAAAATCGGGTCTCCACTGTATTTGTTTCTTCTTTTTTTTTCTTCACTCATTCTGGAGTATGCTTGATGTAACCTTGAATCCACCTTTTTGTTCGTTAGCATCTTGTGGGATATCTATATTTGGCCTAAATTTTAACTTTATATTTGATCAAACTCAATTATATATTCAGTCATTTGATTTGATTTCGATTGAGAATCCTGATTGACACTGAACTGAACTGGCAACTCTGTCTTCTTGATATGTTGTCTTTGCTCTTATCCCATATTATGAGTGAAATCTTCAATAAACAGACTTTTATTACTTGAATGTATGGTACAGCCTGATATTTTCTTGTTCGTTTTCTGTTGTGATCCCTGTACAACGAGTAACGACTCCGGAATTTCTTCTTAAAGGAAATTATGAAACATGGTTTTATTCTTTTTTCTAAGATTATGTGCTCGATTTGGAAATAAAATTTAAGGACAAGCAAAAATCTGCATCTATAAATTCTGATTAAATGAATCTACCCCAAAAGATAACAAACATGGATTTAAAACTCGAAGAGCTTTTTTTTTCTTTTTCAATCATCTTTCTTTTAATGTTGATAAAAACAAACAGGATTCTCAACCCAAAATTGCAATAAAATCCGTCGTTTATTACAATGACTCGAACTGTCTACTTTAGTTCATTCAAATATAAAGCTTTGAATTTAAGCCAATTGTATTTTACCAGGCAGAATAGGATCAGGAAGAAGGGTCATTCTAGTTTACATTAGCTATCCCCTAGAGCGAGAAAAGTAATGAAAAAGGCATGATAAAATCCGTTACTACATTAATCAACTTCTTGAAAAAGTATAAGATTATCGAATAAATTTGGTCAACACCTTACCATACCTCATAAAGTGTCATTTTCGCCCAAGACCCGGAGAAATCTGAAAATATATTTTTTCTGCTGAGAATGGGACTTTGTATACATTGAAATTTATATGAATTTGCTGTTCATTTAAACCCAACATTTTTTTGTAAGTCCTTGTTAATCGACTTCTTAATCCATAGGCCCCGCGCACACCTAAAAACTGATTAAATTTTAATAACTTTCTCGGGTGATTTTATATCGATTTATAGCATTCTACGAAGTTGTAGACAATCGGATTGTTCATCAGATTCTCACTTTTGGTATTTTTTGAATGTCTATAGTACCAATTAGTAGCAAAAATGCGAATTAATTTCATTAAAAAGCTTAAGTTTTCATTCAAAAAACTTTAAAATAAAAAGTTGTGCTAGACCCCCCGACAGAATATTTTAATTTTACTTTCAAATGAAAGGCAAAAGTCCATTCTTTCATATTCCGAAGTTTAACAGATGCCGAATTTTTTTGAATAAAGTTGTTCGACAAAGACACCGTGTCGTGTCAAGCTAGTCACCAGGCACAGAATTGTTTAACGAAACAACGCGGTAATACTGCGGACGAGAACGTACGAACCGAAGTTGATAAAATTTCCTTTGTCGAGCTTTTTCACAAGGAGTTCTTTGTTGAAGTACTACCCGCGACTGAAATCAATAGATTCAATATAGCGAGTAGCGTACTGGTGGAACGAGCAACTCGGTAATCTACTCGCAAGCTAAGCCTGAAGACACGTTCCGAGCGCAAGTACCGAAGAAGACAGAAAGGAGCAGACGATGCACATCCTGTAGCGATGGCAAAGTTTCGAGTTGTTCTCTCGCAAATTAAGATTATCGTAATAAGATTCTTCCCGAAGGACGATCCAACGATTTGATCAATAATGCAGTATACGGCGAGCTTGAGCGAGATAATACTGAAATGATACAAGTCTCCCTCGAAGAAAGCGGCTAGATCGGATATAATGCCCAACGTTGCTTTGAGAACATGATTTCAGGCATGCTCGGACATGTTCAGGGTAGTGCTTCTAAAATTTCTTGATTCTAGGGATTCTTCACTAGAAGATACGTAAGACGGTGCCCGGGAAGGCTCTCTGGCTAAACCAGACTAAACCTCCTTCGTTAGTAGATCAATATGCTCGATAGATCCTCTCGAAAAATCTTTGAGAGGTGTATATTCAACAGGATTATCCTCTCCAACATTTATAAAGAGCGATCGACAGAGCGGAGACTGTACTCAAGCAGATGCAAAAATTAAAACCGATATTATGTCGTATTTACGGTAGGACGTGGTCAATAGCGTGAGCTGAGAAGCTATTGCTGAACCACTGCATAGTGTTTCAAAACGCCGTTTTCACGATCAAAATTCAATAACTTACCATTGGCTTTGGAGCTTGGTCTTCTTCGAAGAAGTTTCTGGATAACAATAGACGCATCTTTTGATATAATGAATTGAGCCATTAATTCCCCTAAAAGCAAGATAGAAAATTATTTTCTTCAAATAATTTAGCTAGAAGCTCGCGGTCCTCAACAAAGTTTTAGAAAATATTGCTGTGAAAAACTTTACTGAAGATACTAAACATCTATATAGATGTGGGATATGTAGGGTTTCTTGTGACAGACACCTTGAAAACAGTTTTTATAATATAACTTTTCACGATTATTTTTTATATTAAGAGTGTCTTCTACAAAGTTATTTAAAGCGATAAAGTACACATTTTTGATGAAGGCGATGAATCTGTAGCTCATGAAACAAAGTTTTTGTCAATTTTCAATATTCATAGGTCAACTTACACCTTAAACAACTTATTTAATCGCAAAAATTCGCAGATGGCTTTGATTACAGTTGAAAGTACTAACTTTTTTCTTTCGATAAAATATAAAAAAACATTTGTCTGACGGATAATGCTGCGTAGATTACGTGTAAAACTAATGCTCAATATTACCATCTCGCACAGAAAAAGAAAATAGCTCAACTACCCTATCAGGTCGAAAAGTACCTTTCAGTGGTAGAGTGTTGTATGAAACTTTTTCACGTTTAGAGGGAATTTCTACAAGCAAAAAATTGGTCTTGACATGAGCAGCAAGCTTCCGCATCTACTTGCAGACTTCTTCTGGAGCGACTTTGATGTAGCTTCAGGCAAAGAAAAAGGCTTTCCTCGAGTTAGGACACGTTACGTGCACGATATTTTAGCAGTTGTGAAAGAACGCTGCCTAACCCAGACCCTTGACCTGTTGAGCTCCCGTCATAGCACAACAAAGTTTTCGGTCGAGAAAGAAATAGAAGGGTAATAGCCATTCCTAGACCTGCTGATTATCAGAAAAGCGGACAAAAAATTAAAATTCGGGACTTACCGTAAACCGACATCCACAGACCGATACATAATTTCCGACAGCATTTTGGCGCCTCAAAAACAGGCAGCTTTCCCTTCCATGGCACATCCAGTGTGGCGGCACACACTATTCGGCTATCCTCGAACTTCAGACACCATTGAGTGTCATTTCGAGCATACACAATTTTGGACGAGGTGGTTTTTTACCGGGTCTGAAAGAAAAAATTAAAAATATGCTACAATATCTCTCTTTTGCATAAAAAGTCTGTTGGCATCTAGTTCTTTCATTTTATTTTCTGTTTTTTTTATACGGATATGATAAATTTTCTTAAAAAATGCAAATCTTCGTAAATTTTTGAAAATTTTCTACTAATCTAACAGTTCCTTCGCAAAACATCCACCTCAAGCGTATAGCGCCCCCTATATATATTCTCCGCTTAAAGATGTTAATTGACCGTACCATGTTGAACGTCACGTCTCAAACAGGGATGCCAGATGTGAAGACATTTGAAATAAGAAGACAATTGTTTTTATTTACCATTTGAAGACAAATTTAATCGGAAATCTGGCAGAATTCAGACTCAAAATTAAAAACCGATTCGAAATCCTAGAGCAATCTTCTAATTGCCTGGTTTCAACATCCTGCTCATTCTTAATACATTTTAATGCTAATAACGGAGTAAATAATATGCTTGGATACGCTACATCATGTAAGCCAAAAATAAGGAGTGATGGAAATCGATTTTTCACCGACAGCACAACTGAAATAAGCGTAATATGTTAAAAAATATTTTTGGACTGTAACTAAATTACGTTCACAGGACCGAAAGCCGGATAGAAACTTCCCAACGCATTCACCTTCTTTCTTTCGTCACATTATAAGACGAACTGTAGCGCCACAGCGCTGCGTGCGAAGTTCCTGCGCACTTAAAATTCTGCAAAATAATTGCTTTCAACATGAGCGATGATGTAATGTTTGTTTGTCTGTATCTTCAGTAAAATTCTTCACAACTATATTTTCTAGAACTTTGCTGAAGACCGCGAGCTTCCAGTGTTATGTATATTTGTCTGTGTCTTCAGTAAAATTCTTCACAACTATATTTTCGAGAACTTTGCTGAAGACCGCGAGCTTCTAGCTAAATTATTTGGCTAAATAAATTTTCTATCTCACTTTAAGTGGAATTAATCAAAACCAACGGTTCAGGACTTGTAGAATTTTGATCGTGAAAACGGCGTTTCGAAACACTGTGTCCTAGCTATTTTTGAGTAATTATTTGCAAAATCGTGTTCTGGTCTACGCGACAAACAAGTGACACTCCGGAATAGGATGTAAAATAAGGTGGGGCAAAATGATCGTTTTTTTCACAAAGCTATTTAGGTTCCATTTAGGGATGCCAGGTACTTTTGTACTAAATCTGCAGACAAAGTTTGAAAAAACTGCAATATTTTCAAAAATATGTAATCGGGGAAAATCGTACCTTAATAAATTTTATTCGATATTTTTATTGAAAAATACTCTACTTCAGCTGATGACTGTAGGAGAGAAAGCCACGGTGGAACACACATCCGAAGGTTCGGGAACTTTTAGCAACCATCCAGACGACGAGTAGATAGCAACTCACCCCAAAATTATACTCCGTCTTCGAATTCTGTCTTAGTATCCTAATTGATACATATTACTTCACAAAACTTGCCATCTATATTATGAAATCTATAACAATCTGCAGTGAATTCAATTATCTACAAAATATCTGCAGTCTGCAAAAAGCTGCAGTATGATTGAAAAATCTGCAGATTTGCAGACATATCAGCAGACCAGGCATCCCTGGTCCATTCAGGGTGACAAATCACTGTGCAAAATTTGGAGTCGATTGGTTATGACCAGGCATCCTCTACCCTCACTTAGATAAATGGTAGTAAAGTCGATAATGGTGCCGATCTCTAGGATGCTCTTTTCATTGCAAACCTTGATGACCCAATTTAGCAGTAATATTCGTTGTTGAGGTTGATCGAACAGCATCGAAAAGATCATCCTTTCAAGACATAATATCAAACGTTTTTGAATAAATCACTTGAGCATACCAACTCGATAATATTTCATTCTCTGATTCTGCTTATATAATCCCTTCTCTCCTCTGCTACTCTGCCGACCCTTTCATCGGTTAACTACGTTTGTGAAATTGGGCAAATTTTGAATAATTGATTTGAACATACGCATTTGGTAAAAATAGACAAAAACTACAGAGTAATTTCACTATGAAATCTGGCTTCGTTTGGTACACTGGCAGTGTTGTCAAAAAAAACTGAAATTTTGCATTCAGTTCTATCCATTGGACTTTGAACAGCTATAACAGTTCCTTCGGCACAGTTGCACCACACCAGACTCTAGTTTGCTGACGAGATAGTATTTTGGTTTGATGTTCAAACAATGCAAACAAATTTTACAACTCTGAAGTGGGAAAAATAAGGAATCAATCAGTGTATGAGTGCATAATATCTAACATAGAAAAGTTGGAGTGACATCACTCATGACAGTCGACAGAGCGAATTAACGTTTCTCAATATTGCTTATACGCCACTCTTCCGTGTTCTGTTTAGCAGACAATGCACGATAGCAGAATATTTTGTCAGTGATTACCACGGCGGTTACAGGGTTGCGAGAAGATAAACAACGGGCTATCACACTGTGACAATATTATCTGTTACGTTGTGTTATTGACGTTTCCGTGTTGCTGATTGTTGCTTTGGAGGCACTAGATGTAATCGTTGTTTCTGTTCAGTACGTTTCAAGATACAAAATGTTATTACAACAAGTTATTGGATGGTCTTTATTTTATGCTTTAGCAGCGTATGTCGAAGGCTGTTTGTTATTATTGATTGTAATAGGTTGATTTTTTCTTTTCGGTTTCGGTGCATAGCTTTTCGTAATGTGCCATCTTGCTACAGAATTGGCACGTAGGAATATGACTTGAGTAGAGGATCAGCGTTATTTGCTTATAGTTACTTGTAATGAAGGCTAAAAAAGATAGATAGCTAGAGAAAGGTTTCCCGAGCAGAGTCTGACAACAAATTTAAAACTAAACTAGATGTTGTGATGTTCGACAAATGATTACTCAGATTGTTGTCGTTTTGGTCGTTTTGACGGTTTAAAGATGAAGATGGAGAGCAGAAAAGTTGTCCTATGACATCAAACAGAAAACTAATTCTGCTATCAGTGAGAGCAAATTGAAAGCTCATTGAGATGTTGAATTTTTTTTTATATTCGTGTTCACTTTGATGTCTCACCAAAGAAATATAAACATGGAAAATTCTTCTAAGAAACAAGGATAGCAAAATGAGATCAAAATTTGATGTCATATTTAAAAAATCTAAAACTGATAGCAAAATAAGATTTCAATTTGATGCTATTATCAAAATATGATTTCTACTTGTTGTAATTTTGATGTTGGACTTTGCTCGGGTTGGTGAGCCACATTACCAACCACACAAACGCCGTTGTGAAAACAAGCGAAGCGGATTCTCTAAGTATTACTCGTAACGGATTCCACTTTCAAACTAGAATTTTACAGTGGTCTTTAAACTTATCAATGTTACCAGTATTCGGTTGCGGACATAGTATAGCTGTATATATGATTGCGATTGAGATCCAGTAACTGTTTCACCTGGCTTTCTGAGTTCAATCCTAACCGAGGAGAGGTCTTCCTTGGGAAGGTTTGTTTGTTTGTTTGTTTATTTCATTACGGGCTTTAACCTGTAATGGGTTCCTTCAGAAGGGAAGTTATCTCGTTGGTCCCGGTCCATCTATTGGCGGGCCGATATCTAGGGTCTAGATGGTGAAGCCGCATCGCTGGCGTCGGTGATCGGTACTCAGTGCGGACAAAGGTCGACGGAAAATAAATTAGAAAAAATAAAAAATAAGCAAAACAACTGCTTTAGAATCGAAACCTTGATAATATTGAAAATATTTGAGCTGTTGCCCCCCTAATGGAATAGGCTGCGCTCGCCTATGGTCTAGAGGCTACTTGTAGTCCCTCACTTTGCTCGCGCCTAGTTCTGTTGTTGTTTGTTCAGTTTAATTTTGCTGAATTTTGTTCACTGATATAATATGTCAAAATCAAGTTAGATAATAATAACGAGTAAGTTTTGTAGATCCAGACAGGTTATTCAAAGAGTCTTAATGCGTCGATATCACACAGTCTTAACAGTCGAACAAGGCCCAAATAACTTATGTTTTGGTTGGCTTCAACTGCCATCAACAATATATTTTAATGGTCCTTCATTTCGTTATTACTTTATCATTGCGCTTTTAGTGCATATCGTCATTTTTAGTTACAACTATGTAAATGTGATTTATTATTGTAGATATCCAATTGCATGTCTAAACTCTAGTTATGTAATAGCAGTATATTCGCACAAAGCTAGTGTGTGTAATTCGTATACAATACATCCAACAACATTGCTTTTCACTGTTTGTAGGCGCTTCTTGATATATATTAGAAATTATTTTTCGAGTCATATTTCTGATTATTTTTACTTTTGAATATTTGATTTGCGGGAAACATCGTCGATCCTTTCTATGACCTGTGCGAGCAATTTTTGAAACATTTTCCCCTAATTATGTTCTGTAATATCTTGATCTTTATCTCCTTATCCTTATCTGAATATAGTTTCAGGGAACATATTGTAAATTACTACATGTATCTACCATTACCATCTTCCATTCAACATCCTTGACATCGTCTTTAGACTTAGATCACATTTCCTTCGATTGCAAACGTTTTAACAACCCTGCACGAATCACTACCATCCATTAGGATAGTCGCTGTCATGTTCTCACTAATCTTGGTTCGGTATCAATCAACGAATTGTCAGTCTTCACCACTACAAAGGCAAACAATTTTTATCTATTTTAAATGTTTCTTACCTCTCATCAGCAGTAGCGATTTAAATATTTAATTAGGATGATATTACGTCAATACAATCTAACCAATTTTCTCTTTTTCTCTTTTTTCCTCATGTTGAATATATTTAAAATAACCAACGTGCTTCTGGTCTATAATACGAATTGTCCACTTGCGTTCCCTCTGTGTATATAAAACCAATGCCACCCTTCGAATATCTAAATCAATATGCGTCCAACCTGCTTTAGGCGCTTTTGTCCGACACGTACTCTATGAAAGATACCAAAGTGCAGGAGAATGGAAAAGTAAGTTTTGTACATGTACAGCTTTTAAACTGCCAGCACCGTCACCCCCCCCCACCAAACGCTACCACCCACGACTCCGATGTGTTCCCTATCATACACTTACTTCTCCAGTATTTCTGCGGAATCTATCTTTTCCACCTGATCTGGGTCCTGCAAGTGATACACAAACTCGCCTCTCCTTCTCCCACATCAAAACACAAATCACAGAGTTTTAATTGACGTCGTCTATTCACGTCTTCTCGACTCATTTAAAGTTTGACGGATTACTAACAACGTTCACGGTAAAAACTAGCTACCAAGTCATTTCCCAATACCTCTAACACTGGTCCTTTCCTGATTGCGCACGAATGCCACTCTACACTTTTCCCTTGTGATACTCGTTTATTTTGTGTGAGGAATAACTTTCTGCATATTGGTTGGATTCTTTTGTCCAATATTAACTATTTCGATCGAGGTAGTGTTGTGTTCATCAACTTCTGATAATAGCATTACTGGTAAATTTGTTCGCACAGTTCTGAACAAGACTAGAAGTGAGTACATAATGTTAGGACCTAACTGTTAAACAGTAAAAATGTGACATTTTTCGACATGTGAATGATTATGGTTGAAAATAAAGTTTTAAATGAAATATCAACATGCCATACACTATCATTTGATAATGGATCTCCTATTTTATCAGTGTTCTTTTGCTTAAGTCGTTAGACAATGAAGTTAAAATAAATATGCTAATCCTATTTATATTTTCGAGTAATTTATTTTTTTCGAATTGTGAGCCTTTTTAAAAAGGTTTCTGTAGCAAAAAATGTCGGTCAAATCATTTGGATTATTTAGTTAAGCGAGCAAGACGCGCGCATGTTTTTTTTGTAAAAAACGAAGACATTATAGCTGAAATGCGGACATACAGATAAAATTTAATTCAATCGTGGAAATGGAATACTAATACCCAAAATTTCAAAACATGCTGAAATGACTACTGGTAAATATTTGCAGCGAAGTTTATCTCAATCCCTAAAAAACTGTTTAAAGGTGCGAGTCACAATAATGGGTGGGGTTTCCCTTACTCATATTGAAAGATTATGCAAACATTTCAAAACCCATGTCCGGGCATCGGAAGAGCTGAACCTCATATTCGATTAAGCATAGTTCAGCGAGTTCGGCAAATGTCTGTGTAGGTCACTTATTTTCCCCAAAGATGACAAGGCCAGTCTCAACAACAACAACAGGCTCAAATGAAAGGCGATATTACGCCAAATACTACGATTGAATTCCATTTACATCGGAGTTCTGGTTCCGGAGTTAAATAAAATATATTAAAAATTGTTTGGATTTGTGGGCTCTTCTTGAACCTCCTTCAATCCATCCTTGCCCAACTTTTTTGTAGCGCATAAAGAGTTTCAAAACTATTTTTTCCTTTAAACTATTTGAGTCAACCCAAGCAACCAAAATTTCGTATAACTGAGCTGCGTAAGCTTCCTGTTTTAAGTAATTTTACGATACGTTGTATGTTCTAAAAGGCCGCTTTCAATCTCCATTAAAGCTTATGAAGCTTGAAAGTTCGCAAATAACTGTGAACTTTAAGGTGTGCTTTTTAAATATTATCTGAACTTCTGGTTGCTTGGGAAGGAACACAGAAAGCCTATTTCTCTCGTTGTGCTAGCTCAATTGTCACCTTCCGAGAATTAGGGTAAAGTGCCTATTTTCACCATACTAAGCAAGGTGTCTCATTAATTTGTTAACTTCTCGCACTATAATCAACGTAATGCGTAAAAATTGACATCAACAGCTTTGCTTCGTTGCTAAGAACCAATATAACACAAATGCGCTGAAAACAGCACATTTCTCTTGTTTAAGCGCAACGAAAACTCGAATCGAGTGCCCCTATTGTTGCGCTACCATTTGACTCAATGCGTTGAACAAAGATGGCACCAACGCTTTCAAATGGGTAGAGTGATAATAGAAACATGGCGCAAATGGGCTCATCACCCTATTTTTTATTTCGATTATAGAGGTTTTAACCATAAGGTCTTTCGCCTCTTCGGGTTAGAAAAATCTCTTATGAAAAATTTCTAACCCTATGTGCGGGATTGGGGCTCGAACCTAGGTGCGCTGCATACAAGGCAATCGATTTACCAACTACGATACGCCCACCCCCTTAGCCGAGACTTATTTTTCGAGTCGAAATGGATGTTTTTTGCAGATTATCCTTTATAACATTTCCTGTAACCGTAATGGATCTGTTTCTTGTGCCCTATGTACTTGTTGGTGTGTGAGAAATATATAATATTTTGTTAATAGCATAGTTTATATTAATTTGAAATAATGTGAACACATTTTATATTTAAAAACGTCGAGCATAAATGGTCAACTAAAGCAATGAGTTCTACCCTATCTAGTTCCTATATTATATTCAATTTATTCTTGGAGTTATAAAATATCGGAGTATTAAACTTATGGCCGCCAAAGAAAGCTTTGATGAAAATTTTGCTAATTTATTGCGAAAACTGTTTTGGAAGTTCAAACATTGTATTTACAGTATTGGTTTCTTTAACAAAATATTGTATTTTAGAAGTATCAACAAGTTTGCGTTGCGTTGCGTTGCGTAAGCACGGTATACTTCGTAGATTGCAGACTGATGACTCTCTTTTCCAGCCAGACTACTTGAGGAGCATTGTTTGGGAATAACAATTGATACAGTCCAAGCGAGAGCTTCGCCTGAGAGCCACCATTGCGGGCCACGACCATCTTTACCGTAACTTGGGATAAGAAAGGAAGTGTTGATGTGGTACTTACTTAACGGAAGGCCCCGACTCAGTGACACTCCCATAAGTACCACGGATTGGGTAGTGGGTGGGCTGTTAGTCAGGATTCGCTTCAAGCAAGCGATGCGACTGAGACTATATTTTCGTGCATGTTTGAATAGTTTGTTGACTGTAGGATACATAAATGTTCTAGGCGTTTAAACTCTGGGTAATAGTATATCGAGATTGTTTCATCGAAAACAACTTGAACTCCGGACAACCGGCTGTCGGGAGTGTTGTCGACAATGTAAAATGGACCTTAAACAATGAGTTTAAAAGTGGTATTGTGGAACATTCATAAAATATGTCACACTAAGATTACCCAACACTAACTAACCCTTTGTCATATTAAAATCAAATGATTTTAGTTTTTCCTTCATTTTGTAGTAGTACATTAATGCCGCTACTCGCAAAAGTGTTCATGTTCTATGGAATTTCCTATATACATGGCGCAATCGTGCATAAAATGGCTGATTGCGTCAGAGTACATGACGTGCTCCCCTCCCGTTTATGTCACAATTAGTCATATCTGTTCCTCCTAATAGCGTGGCGGAATTTATAAATGGTCCTTATTGATATAATCACAAGCATATTGAGATCCCGTAACTTGAAATTTTCCAAATCGTTCGAAAAAACGAAGACGCGAAACAGAAAAATATAAATGCTGCGTTCCTAAACGATATTAATATCATGCACGAATCAAACCCCCCCCCCCTCCCGTTTCCAAATAGTACGTACTTATTCATAGCTCAGTATAATTGACTGATGAGTTACTGAACTGAAAGTAAACCATTAAATATGACCATAAAAATATTATTTTGTGTTGAAATGATTGCCGCAAATTGGTAATTGGATTTGAATTGATCTTGCGAATTGTCAATTCTCCACCCTCATACATAATTTAAAAATTCATTCACTCAGACAAGACCATGCGTATTACCCACACGCATTAAAGACCCAGTGGATTCGTTTCTTAATTGGTCAAATAAACACTAAACAAACAAATAAATTAGTTTGTTCAGTCTACAGAAATGTCAGCTCGATTGGCATCAACCGGCAGATACGTGTTCCCTTACAATGCCATCAAATGAAAGTACATTTAAAATTACATACAACATATGAAAAATGTGCAATTCAAAATATAACGAAATGAAGATTGCTTAATTATTTGCATTTAAAAAAAGATCGGAAAAAATTAGTTGCATAACCAAGGTGATTCATTTTCAAAGATAGCACAGCTGATGAATCACTTCATAAAAATTGGTGATAAGGGACGCGGACGAAAATAGGTGACCACCGCCTATTTTAGAAGTATCAACAAGTTTGTAGAATAATTAAAGTAATCAATTACTTTGCAATATGTAAAAGTATAACAAACGGTTTTTGAGGTCATATTTCTAAAAAAACAAGTTGTTGGTCCTATAAAATCATTTTTTACGATTTCTCCATACAATGAATTTATACGATTCGATTGATTCGGTTGATTCGATTGATTCGATTGATTGGATTGATTGGATTGATTCGATTGATTGGATTGATTGGATTGATTCGATTGATTCGATTGATTCGATTGATTCGATTGTTTCGATTGATTCGATTGATTCGATTGATTCGATTGATTCGATTGATTCGATTGATTCGATTGATTTGATTGATTTGATTGATTCGTTTGATTCGATTGATTCGATTGATTCGATTGATTCGATTGATTCGATTGATTCGATTGATTCGATTGATTCGATTGATTCGATTGATTCGATTGATTCGATTAATTCGTTTGATTCATTTGATTAATTTGGTTAATTCGACTCATTTGATTAATTTGATTCATTTGTTTCATTTGATCCATTTGATTTCATTTGATTCATTTGATTCATTTGATTCATTTGATTCATTTGATTCATTTGATTCATTTGTTTCATTTGATCCATTTGATTCATTTGATTCATTTGATTCATTTGATTCATTTGATTCATTTGATTCATTTGATTCATTTGATTCATTTGATTCATTTCATGTTCAGACATACTTTTTCTTTATTTCATTCAATTAGTTTGAGTCAATTTAATTTATTCTATTTACTTTATAACTATTTTTTAAATTTGATTTATATTCTACTCATTTTATGAATTTGATGACCGTTTTCTATTTTTTTTGTTGTTTTATTATTCTTTAATTTCATTTGTGTTATTGATTTTTTGTAATTATTTTAGTCTATTCGTGGCTTTATTAGTGTAAGACACAGTTTCGAGTCCTATATCTAGTTGGGCGCCTACTTTGCATGAGTTCTGCAAACTAATGAAGAATCCAACAGTAATATTTGTAAGGGATGTCTCATCTCACTACCAGGCGGATTAAGTCGGTTTTTCTCAGTTTTTCACGAGCACGAATGTTCAATCTTGACTATTATACTAGGAATCATGAATCAGTTCACGTATTCTTGAATAATATTTTACGAGAAAATATGTTATGATTTTGTGAACTCATTCACAACCACAAACCAGGTAATGTAGTCGTACTCGGAATAACGTTCCTAAATTTATGAATAAAATCACGAGTCAACTTTTGGTTTAATGAATAATGTTCATAAAACTGTGCACTAGTTCCCGTACAGAAAATCGATTTGATAATATCATGACTGAATGTCGCAAAACAAAAACAAATATCTCCCCTAAAAAAGCGTTATGTAGGCGCTGCTGGAAGGAAATTAAGCATAATTATGAAGCATATGATTTTGGTCCATGGTCCTGTTTTAGTAATGTGAACGTGATTGTCCAAAATTAGGAACAATTTTTTCCGTGTAACGAAATCCCAAGTGACTTTCGACCGATGATGGACTAAGACAAAATTTGGAGGGACGACATTTAAAATATACCTTGATTCAGAATAGTGCTATTTTTCAATCAGAAACCTAAATATTTAACCATCACCTTTTTCATAAAGATAGGTGTTTCTCTCGCAGTGCTAGAAGCTGCTCATTTTTTACCTTCCAATGCTCATTACAATTTTCCTAGAATTTTTACAATAGTCCACTTGCATTGAAAACGTAGCCAAAGGCAGTCTAAATTGATAAGTTTTATCAGTTTTCAATAATGTTGCAACATACCGAAGATATATGAAAAATTCATTTTCCGCCGTCAAGGAAAACTGTCCCTGGCAGCACCGCTTCAGTGGAATCCAATCGGACTAATTACAATAACTTCAGTTCTACAACTGATCCTTATAAGTACTAATGCTCAAATTAAAGGCAATAGTCATATTTATTAATCTAATTTGTTTTTGTTAGCAAATTTTACCTCAATCAAAAGTTATAGCTGTTTAAAAACGTTGTTGTCCACAAACAACATGGGCATGAATGGGTTAAAATAGCTTATGATTCTTATCATAGGAGATTAGAGGATACAACTTTGAGGAATTCCACGAAGATCCGTCTGAAAATCTTTAAAATCGTGACCGACCATCTTAGATTCCAATGAAACTTTACACGTTTCACCGTCATGCAAGACTAAATATTTTCCACAGGTAATAAGATTATTTTGACTCAAGAGCAACTTTTCAAAAGGGCGTAAACGTTTCTACGTGTATGAATTTCAAATTTTTTTGTTCGATTACTGTATTTTGTACAGCAAAACTATCTGAGAACGAGTTACAGGGAATGAATACTTCTGTCTGAAAAAATATGCACTGAAAAAATGTGTAATTGTTCAAAAAAATTTTTGTTAAGAGCATTTCGATTTAAAATGGCGTTTGGAATCATATTCAAAAAGAAAATTGTATTTTTGACTGCAAATAGTAAGAATTATAAAAAATGTCAAAAGTTGTTGTTAGGAAAACTTTTTTATTGAAAGCTTCTCCATGATCCAAATACACTAAAAAGGTTGCTTTTACATCTTTAAAACGATAAACATTAAATTTTTGACATTTTTTGATGGGGTAACGCGAATAACTTTTAAAAAGAGCATAATTACACGAATTAATTGTTTTTGAAGTAGCAAAATTTCAAATATCTCGAAAACTATCGCATTTTGGAAGATTTTTGTTAAATGCATTTTGATTTTAAATGGTGCTTAGAATTATATTCTGTAATAAAATTACAATTTTGTATGTCAATTAGCATGAAATTTTAAAACATGTACGAAGTTATTGTTAGAAAAACTTTTTTACCGATTTTTTCTCCATCCTGCAATCACAATCAAAATGTTTCTTTTCTCTTTAGGTTTTTGGTAATAAAATATAAAAAATTTAAAAAATGGGTTTTTCGCAATTTAAATTTTTATCATAAATTTTTGTTTTTTTGAAAAATGACACAACATTTTTTTCAGTGTATATTTTTTTCGGAGAGAAGTATTCATTCCCTGTAACTTGTTCTCAGATAGTTTTGCTGTCTAAAATACAGTAATCGAACAAAAAAATTTTGAAATTCATGCACGTAAAAACGTTTACGCCCTTTTGAAAAATTACTCTTGTATCAAAATATTCCAAATGCCAGATAATATCATGGAGATTCATACAGCGAACACACCTGCAAAGTTTCGTTCGAATCGACGATGATCATATTTTGCGGTCGGCCGGTTTCTCATGGAATCCCTCAAAAGTGACACAACTTTTCTTTCAGTGTATATATTTTCATACAGAAATATTCATTTGTTCGATTCGGCGATGGTCATATTTTGCGGTCAGTCGGATTAAAGATTGAAGGCGTAAACTGCTTGCTTTGTAGCGACCCCGCATGCACAAACATGGCTGTTGCAGCTTTTATCGCATTGTCAAAACAAGGCAAGCAAGTGTGTTAAACAATTGTTTAGTTCCTAACTTTGTTAAAAATATGTATAAAATAGTAACTTTTCTAATAAAAAAAATCACAATAAATCTGTGTCGTGGGACCGTTTATTTCTGGCTCATTAGTTACACTTGGCCAATTAGGTCGCCCGTAGCAATATTTTTAAAATAAAAAAATTTCAAATATAAATATAACATTATTTCACAATACCCGTCTGGATATGATTTTGCAACCAGATAATTGGATCTTCTATCTGAACTGTAATTTCTCCTAATTTGAATGGCCCGTTTGAGATATTTTGACCCAATAGTTAAAATTTAATGTGTGTTTCTAAATAAATCTTTTAGGAAGGCGAAATATAATACATCACGTAATTTCAAAACACAATTTCTCTACTTCCATCCTTTCAAATAATTTAACACTTTTTTCTATGCTATTTTATGTTTATCTCCTTCTTTTAAAATGCTCTACGAGCTCCATCAAACGAAATTAGTTTCCCAACTAAGACATTCATTTTACCTCAGTTTTGCAAACTTGAGTTGGCTGAGTTTAGCACCGATTCGGTTTGCATCCCACCGCAGTTGACATTATGTTCACTTAATATTTATTGCAACCATATGCCAGCAAAGTTAAGCCAGATTTAGTGTGTGTATGTGTGTAGCTAGTCGCTGTAGAGTTTTTCAGTAGTTTATTTTTCTGTCATCCTTCTTTCCTTACTTTCGCTTTCGACCAGTCAAAATTTTGCTAAACTTTTTCAACTTTGTTGCGTCCCATAGGTAGGTCTGACCGGATGTCTAAAGGCAAAAGTTAGTTCCACTTCTACTAAATTTGAAACCATTTTTTTGGTCTGATTCTCGATTTCTCTAGACATTGTGTCGTTTTGCTGTTCCCGTGTTTCTCGGTGTTTGAGTGGAAGTTTAATAGTACTATTGGTTTTCAAGGATAAACTCTCCGGTTGATAATGTTTAATGATTTAGTATGTTACTGAAGGTTATTTTTCGATTATTGGCATGGTTTCTGTCTTGAATTGTTTTTTACCTTGTAGATTATCCTTTTGAAATTGATTGCTAAAAAATAACGATGCTATAATGCGGCACGAGTTTCCGATCAAGTTCAGCAATCTGGTATTCGAACTATTTTTAGAGGCTCAAGCTTTTCTTTGTTATAAGGCACCTTTTTAAATTTTTATGCAACAATCATCCATTTAATAAAGTTATTTTCATTTGGACCAATCAAACTGGAACGTCATTGATTTAAAATGTTCGAGAGCTTGCAGTTAATTTGATCAATTCATATCACTTACCCATTTTAATTCACTGAATGAAGTGTTTTGAATACTTTTCCAACAGTCCTTTGGGTTGCAAGAAACAATCTATCTAACCAATCAATTTTCATTTCAACAAGGTTTCACTGACGGACTCGGAAAACACTCAGTACAAGGACTACATGTACGACCACGACGTACGCCACCGGCCGCTCAAATTGAAGAAAAAGTTTTACGAGTTTTACACCGCCCCCATCACCAAGTTTTGGGCGGATTCGGTATGACAGACGTGGTCGGTCGATGCAAACAAATTGGAACTAATTCTGACAACATTCTAGATGGCCTACGTGCTCTTTCTGGTACTGTTCACGTATACGGTGCTGGTTCGGATGGAACCGTACCCAAGCTGGCAGGAGGTGTATTCGATTGCGTACATCACTACGCTGGGCTGTGAGAAAATAAGAGAAATTGTTTCCTCGGAACCGGTGGCGATCTCGTAAGTAGTTTCAAGTTTGATGACTTTTGAATCAATACCTCATTGTGTGGTTAATTATGAGTAGTATACGATATTGTCTCCCTCTAGTATTGAATTTTTATGCCAGTTTCTATCAAATTTGCACCAAACTTGCTATAGTTTCATAACTCTACAAATTTTCCTTTTGTTTTCCAGGCACAAATTCTCCGTTTGGGCGTGGAACATGTGGAACCCCTGCGATGCCGCTGCCATCATCTTCTTCCTCATCGGTCTAGTACTTCGGTTGCGACCTTACACGATGGACATCGGGCGAGTGATATACTGCGTAGACAGCATCTACTGGTATTTGCGAATATTAAACATCCTCGGTGTCAATAAGTATTTGGGTAAGTTCTTGCCACTCGGTTAGTTTGAATAGGTTGATTGATTGATTGATTGATTGCTTGTTTTCCGGCTTTGCAACAGGACCACTAGTGACGATGATGGGAAAGATGGTGAAGAACATGATTTATTTCGTCGTGCTGTTGTTGGTGGTGTTGATGAGTTTCGGTGTTAGTCGGCAAGCCATTCTATTCCCGAACAACGACGCCAGTTGGCGGCTGGTGCGAGATGTGTACTATCAACCTTATTTCATGTTGTACGGAGAGGTGTTTGCCGATGACATCGATCCACCTTGCGGGGAGGACCCTTCGCAGCCGCAGTGTGTGACAGGTTAGTGATCTGTGGTGAACGCAGATTTTCAACAACAATACGTTAAAGATGCGAATATTTCATGATTGTATGTGCTTCTTTTCTTATAGGTCACTGGGTTACGCCTATCGCCATGTCTATGTACCTTTTGATTGCTAACATTCTGCTAATTAATCTGCTGATTGCAGTGTTCAACAATATTTTCATAGAAGTAAACGCTGTGTCGCATCAGGTAAGCTGCACAAATCGACGCTTAGTTCACAAATTCATAAATCTTTCCTTCCAAAACCCCTAGGTTTGGATGTTCCAGCGATTCACTGTTGTGATGGAATATCAGCAAAAACCCGTCCTGCCGCCTCCGCTAATAGCGTTCTGCCACTTTTACTCTTTCCTACTGTACTTAATAAGAAAGGCGAAAGGTCTGCAGCAATCACGAGATAATGGGCTAAAATTGTTTCTCGAAAAAGAGGACATGGAACGGTTGTATGACTTCGAGGAAGAGTGCGTCGAAGGTTACTTCCGGGAGCAGGACGCTCTGCTGCAGCAATCGACTGACGAACGCATCAGGAACACCGACGAGCGGGTGGAAAATATGTCCCAGAAAATTGAGGATATCAATCAGAAGGAAAATATGCAAACGGCGACGGTTCAGAATATTGAATTTCGCCTTCGAAAGGTGGAGGAATCGGCGGACCAGATTCTCTCCCATTTGGCTGTGATACATCGGTTCATGTCGACCCACACACAGATTCAGGATAATCTGCACGGATCGACTAGTAATGTAAGCGGAACGGGTATGCTCGGAATAGGACCAGGAGGAGGTGGAGGAGGTGGAGGAACAGCAGCGGGAGTAGTAGTGTTTGATACTCGCACGAGGACCATATCGGAAACTGATAGCAATATTATACCAATTAATCCGAAAAAGAAAATCAATCGATCGCTGACGGAAGTGCGACCGGACGCATACATTTTCGACGATGGGATGCATTTTGAGGTACGGACGGTACCGGAGGAGAACGAGAGCGATCGTTCTCCAGAGAAGACACATACGGTAAGTATTTGAATGTTAAATGGGTTGAAAGTAATTGAAACTAGCAACTATTACATTTTGTCGCACAAGGTATTTCAGAACCTTCACAATCTCATATGGGTACATTTTCAGCAATCACTAAACATTTGCGTGGAAATACAGCACTCACGACGACAACGACGACGTAATAATTTCGATCGCGATAAACAAGCTGTTCTCGGTCGTTTTCAACATCTGGTTTAACACACAGTGTCAATATGACATTACTATTGATTTTCAAATCGTTAAAAGTCGGTTTTTACTGTACGAAGGAATTTGTGCGATTTGATGTTGCTATTTTTGTGATAAGGTCATTTTTTACGAGTGTTGAAAGAAAGGCGAATATTGTAGCGGTTAGCATAATTTATCATTATTATGTATTCATCACTAATATACCCCAAACGATTATAAAACCTTGTTCAAATATACGTTTAACTCATGGTTAATTTCGAAACATATTACTCTAAACGTTATTTATTTGATTTAACGGGTTGGGATTTAATGCAAATATTACCAAGTGAACTAATTTTGAAGATGCCATAGTATGAGATTAAGTCAGGGAGAGAGGATACTCTATTCGGAGAGCTTCCTTTCTCAACTGTCAGTATTCACGACTTCAATGACGAATGTTGCATCATCCAGCATTCCAATGGAACTATCGTACAATTTGATTTGAGACGTCCGGAATCGAAAGCTGTCGCAGGGCGAATGATCATGATCATCGTAGTCATGAACTACAATATCATCAACCGAACTATCGTATTCTATTTTTTGTCTTTCTTATAAAGAAAAGATATGCAATCATTTTGAATACCGTCGCACGGTGGACCTAATCCCATATATCATTCGACTCAGCCCGTCGAGATCGCAAAATTTCTGTTTGTGTGTATGTATTTTATAATGTCACACTTTTATGAGTGATGGTTGAACCGTTTGCGCATACTTAGTTTTAAATGAGCGGTGCAACGCTCCCATAAGCTGCTATTGAATTTGTGGTTCTACGCACCCTTAGTTCGCCCCTGTACATTTGATGAAACCACACACCACCGTATAAAAAAACCTAGTTAATAAATAGTACGCAAACAGTAAGGTCACAAATAACTGTCTGGTTTAATAGCGTGTTTATTCAACATAATAGAACAATACCCACATTGGTTACCCCGACGTCCGGTTTAAAGTGAAAACATTCAAAATTTCGGCGAGAACGCAACAAAATCGACGAAAACTCAATATGGGTCATTCCATGCGAAGTGATCAAGGCACGTGTAATCGACCTTCACGGATTTGAACCAAATTTGGAGGAATTGTTCATCTAGGGCCAATATATAAAAACCCAAATTTTTTTGACAATTGAACCACCTCTCGTCTAACGGTGTATCTCAGGATGCGTTCATATTATATTCGGATGATAAGAGTTTTTTATGTAAAAATGTCTGAGGAACACGATGGCATTAAAATTTTCAAAATTAAAATATATGTATTGAGAGAAAAATTAACTTTTAATATTTAACTGAAAAAATCGCATAGTTGGCATCACTGCCGGCAAAAAATAATATTTTTTCTAGATTCCTTGAACAATTTTCTACAAAAGCCATCTTGTGGTTTGATTCTAGAGTAAATGAAACCGGAGATAAGATCAAAAGAAAATCAAGGGTTTTGGCAATTTGCCAAAACGGGGGGTGCTCCCATGACCCGAAGGGTAGTTCAATTGTCACAAAAATTTGGGTTTTTATATATTGGCCCTAGATGAACAATTCCTCCAAATTTGGTTCAAATCCGTGAAGGTCGATTTCAAGTTTGCATCTTTTTTGATCACTTTGCGTGGAATGACCCATATATCGTAACATAACTGCAGCCATTTTTTATTGCTTCCACAAAAATGGATCCGCAACCGGCAAATGTTACGACTGCCACTGTGTCAGTGAAGCTTCCTTCTGACCCAACGATGTGATTTTTTTAAACAAGTTTTTTAGGAATTTTTATGCCATTTATTATACACCAGGTTTAGAATACAACGTCGATTAAATGACCACCCGCATTTAACATAACTTGCAAACTTTTAAAGTTAGATATATGGTGTCTTCAGCAATTTCTTTTGTAATTACATTTGCTACAACTTTTCTGAACACACAAAGAATTTATTTTAATTAGTTCAGACAATAAATTTCGTATATCACTTATAGGTGAATTAATCACTAAATGATATACTAGATGTAGATGCGCAATCATCAGGGCAACAATTTCTCTGAACAAACTATACTTCTAAAGTTAACGGTTTAGACGCTATCAATTTTGAGCACGAAAACGACGTTTTAAAACACTGTGCAATGGCGTTATCCGACCAAAATCGCGCACGCGGCACATGAGAATTGTCCGTCACTAGATTGGGCTAGTCTTGTTGACCTCTACACTATGTCCCCACTGCACCATGGGCCACAAATCAATTTTTTTTGCTCGAAAATCCAGAACATATAAACCGTTAGTGGTAGACATTCAGTGTCTTTGGAACAAACTCTCTACAATAACTGAACTTCATTTTGGGGAAAATAAATTTAGGGTGACCCTCTCGATTTTTGAAATCAAAAAATTATCTCCTGAATGGAAAAAGATAGGAGAATATAACCCTCTTAAGAAATGTAGAGAAATCTATTCTGAGTAACTTTGTTGAAAATGTCGTAACTTTATCTTCAATGGTTTTTAATTTACAGCGATTTCCCTTCATTCGTTTAGGGTGAGTCTTAAAAAAATCAGTTTTTTAAATATAACATCTTTGGCGTTAATTTCTCGTGAAAGTCGACTTCAAACAACAGTTAGCTCTTACACATTTCTTCTTCAGAGACCAAATCAGTAACTTTTATATAAACAGAGTTATTGACAATTTTATGCTCGAAATTTGACATTTTCTATGGTAAATAACTCCTAAGGTGGCAAAAAGTGGCAATCAATGTTATGACCATCTGATAGTATTTTAAAAGCACTACAAAATAAGGGGCACATTATTTGTCTCCTAGCGACTGTTTACGTGAAATAGTTGCTTATAAACTACCTATTCCATGGGCCAAAAGTCGATTTTTTGTTGAAAAATCCAGTTCTTATATACCGTAAGTGCTAGACATTTAGTGTCTTCAAAATAATTTCTTCACAATTTTCATTTCGGTGTAAAAATAGGGTGGTCTCCTAGATTTTTGAAATAAAAATAATTTCTCCTGAACAATACAAATAGAAGTATATATATTAATCATACTCGCGGTCCTTATATACAAACATATCCGGAGCTCCGATGCAAATCAAATTTTATAATACTCTTTGGAGATGTGTCTCGTACAAACCACGTAAACAGTCACTAGGTGACAAACAATGTGCCCCTTATTTTGTAGTGTTTTTAAAATACTATCAGATGGTCATAACATTGATTGCCCATTTTTTGCCACCTTCGGAGTTATTTACCTTAGAAAATGACGAATTTTGAGCATAAAATCGTCTAAAGAAGAAATGTGCGCATTTGTAAGAGCTAACTGTTGTACGAAGTCGACTTTCACGAGAAATCGACGCCAAAGATGTTATATTTAAAAAACTGGTTTTTTAAGAGTCACCCTATACGAAAGAAGGAAAATCGTTGTAAAATAAAAACCGTTGAAGATGGAGTTTCGACATTTTCAACAAAGTTACTCAGAATTGATTTCTCTACATTTCTTTAGAAGGTTATTTTCTCTAATCGTTTTCTATTCAGGAGCTTTTTTATTTCAAAAATCAGGAGCGCCACCCTAATTTTGTTTTCCCCAACATGAAGTTCAGTTATTGTAGAGAATTTGATCCAAAGACACTGATAGCCGTAAGCTCAAACGCGTACTAACTATATTTAAACCGGACTAACTTTTAAACCGGCCTTAACTATTTGGTAAGCTTTAACCAAACGATGCTGTCATTTATATGGCTGCGTTCTGATCTGCGATACACGACAATGTTAAAAAAACAACAAATTCATGTTAAAGACAATGAGTATATCAGACAACATGGAGAATTGTTTTTCATTCCGATATTTTCTTACAGTAAAATAGTTTTTCTTCGTCATATGTCTCGTTCCATAGCGTGTGTGAACAATTTTGTCAACATGTAACTGATATGTTTCTGAACTTAGAACTTTAACTTGGTGGATAGTTTATAGTTGGCCGATGATGTACAGCATTTTTAGTGACATAATATTTAATGCACAAAATATAATAAGTTTGAAGTGGTTGAACCATCGTTTGTAACTGGTGCCATGATAGTTATTTTAAACTTTGATTAAAAAGTTGGTTGAAATATTTCAATTTGAATTCAAAATGAACTGTGAATATTATTCTAATTGAACACGATACCTGTCAACACGAGAGGAGGATATTTATATTCGTTTCAAGCAAATTTTCACAAGTTTGGAATAAATATCAATTATAAATAATGGTTACTATCATACTCTGCGAATTAAAATTGCACACGAAGCTTAAATAAAAAGTAATCAAAGGTCAAACAAAAAATTAAACTTTGACAGAATGATCACAAGTGTTATATTTCATATTGTTGATTGCAAATTTCTGTAATGCATCAATGCAGACTGGAACGATTTTATTTGCTAACAAAATTTCTACGATTTTATAAATAAACAGAAATGAAAGTTTTGAGCATCCTAGTAATATATTTTTACGAACAAATATATTGATCGCCGTTGCGTTCGCATTCAATTTTAAAATATTTTTATTTGGATGTTTTATTTGAGTTTATCCATATAGGAAAAATGCGTATATATAAAATCTTTTATTTAATCTTTGCTTAGGGTATTCATGGAGTTACTTTGTAAGCAGTTAACATTCTGATTCAATTTGTGAACTGGTAGTGAAAATAAGAAAATTTATAAAATAGTGCATTTTACGATCTACATCCGATTATCATTTATTTGGATCTATCCAATGAAAAAAAAACTATTTTTTCGTTATTCACTTTCTTTTAATGTGAGATACGACAGATATATGGGCAATAATTCGTGATAACATGTTATTGATTAATATTAAGGAATAAAATGATCCCACTTATTCTCACAAAGATATGAAAAAGAAAATAATCAAAACAATTCTTATTGCAGTTTTGATTCTAATTCGCAAAAACAACTTTGATCTGAATATGCGATAATCGATTCGATTTATCCAAATGTGCTCTCCTGTAACTCTTCGATAAGCAATTGGAATCAAGCGTGTACAGAGAAGGAAAGAACAGATAAATCAAACATACAGGTAAATATAGTTCGACGGTGCTTGTCTTTTCTACCTGTTAAAACTGGCTTATTCATTGCCATCTTTATTGCGAGCAAAGAGAGCCATATTGATCCAGAAGAAAGCCGAAGAGAGAATTGAAAATAGCGAAGTATGCGCAAGAAGAGCATGTCATATTTTTGTCTTTTTCCGGTAACATGATGATGCCATTTGCATTACTGCGTTCTGATCGGCAATACACGGCAATGTTAAAAACTGTACAATGAGGTTTATAGAAAATTCACTGTTTATGCCATTTAATAGTCTGATGTATTTATATTTTTAAAATAATTTTGGAATCCTCGATTTAGCTTAAACAACAACATTGGCTCGGCAGGCTCAAGAATTTGACAGTTTCGCTGGCTCAAGATGGCGTCTCCGCATATCTCTTACTAGAGGATAACTAGTCTCAACTTTCCCAACTTCTTTCAAACCCTGTGCATTTCTGTTCTATCACTCAGAATTAAACGACAATTTGTTCTACAGCGGAAATGCTAATCGTCCAAGATCTGATGGAAAATTATAAATAGTGAAACAATATAAGCAAGCTTCGATATTATGTAAATAACGATCAAAATGAGAATATTTGTAGCAGATTGTTTGCCGTCATAGTGTTACGTAGGTTGTATGGTATGGCTTTATTTACAATCTTTTATTAAATCTTAGTTTGGATTCTTTCGAAAGCAGTAAAAATATAAGAAAACTCCCACTTGCTTATTATGTTCTTTGTGAGAAGATATAAGTAGAAAAGGGTACACATTCTGATTATATATTCTTTTCTTTTCCTCTCGTTAAACTAAAAAAATTTTATTTAATGCAGCTCTGCATCTAATTATAAAATTTCGTTCTACGATTAGTTTCAAAATGATTCGACTTCTGCTAACCTGCAATATAACTATTCGACATGACATTTTCAAATGAGCGTGCAGCACCTTATGGATAGGACGATGAAAGCTATCAAAAAATGGATTTAAAACTCGATTATACATGTTTTTTCGTACGGGATAAAACTTGCTTACTTGCCCTCATATGGTTTGTGTGCAACATGGGCCATAATATTGCACATAAAGATCGAAAAGTTGATTCAAATTATTGAGATGTATGCAAGAGGAATATGGCGTCCCTTTACACTGTTTTCATTTGGCTTCAGGATGCAGCCATTTCTGCGATGACAGGTACTAACAGGTCTTAGACCGGATTAAACTCAGGCCTAAAATCAAAGATAGTACCGTGCGGCGGTACCAACTAGCTTCAAGCTTACCGCTATGAATGTCTACCACTAACGGTTTATAAGTTCGGGATTTTCGACCAAAAAAATTGACTTGTGGCCCATGGTGCACTCGACTGAACCGGCCAGAAATTAACGATCGTGTAGTGATTCTGGCGGATCGTGCTTCGGATCTTTTAGATCCCACTATAACTTTCTGTATCACGGGTGAAACGCACTATCCCAATGTCGAAGAGACAACGCTGCCGCGGGTCTTCACTCCTCGGACCTGATTTAAGCAATTGATCTTGTTTTCGCCACGGGAAGCCCATTTTATCCTTCTCCTTGCCCCGGAAGCCATCCCCACTATCGATCGATGACCTCTAGTAGTGTACAGCGTAGCAGGGGAAAACGTCGCTTGTATAATATTTGTATAATATTACTTTTCATCAAATAAACAAAAAATGTAAATAAACTCTCTGACAAATAATATAAACAATGGAGTAAATAAAAAGTGTAAATAAATAAATATGGAATAAATAACAAGCAAATGAATAAATAACAAGCGAATAAATAATTAAATACTGACGGGCACCAACCGAAGACTACTAAAACATGGAATAAACATCCTTCAAACATGTAAACACGGAAGCTATGACATTTATTTCATATTTAGACATTTACTGACAATATATAAAATATTACAAAATTTTAAGAGGGTCCATATTACTTTAGAAACAAGTCAATGAAGAAACCAAGGACGAAACTTTGCGAGGGTGGCTGGAAAGGGATGTATGTCAAGTTGGACGGCTTCTCTGAAGGATCGGTTAACGTTTCAACAAGCTTCGATATTAGCAAAAGTAGTGAGTAGACAGCAGATGTCGGTCAGAGGGCTAGCAACGGCAGTTAAGGAGGAAAAAAAAAGAAGTTGGAGAAAATCGGGATATCGTTGTCTAGAAATTTTTTTCCGCCGATGATTATTCCGTTAGAGTGGCAGCGAAATAGATCGCGAAAATTGGCATCGGTATAGGGTGAAATACTGCCGCCAAGAAGTTCTCAGCACCAGCTAGCAGATAAATAGGAACGACTAGCACCAAGAAGGATAAGAAACCCGGCGAAGGTGGTTGTAAACAGATGTAAATTTTTATGGTCGACACCCCCGGACCGGTTCTTGTCTCAACATGGTACGATACTCGCAGCAGACCTGAGCTGGTGAGATATATCGCGAAGGTTTGACAGCAAGTATGGAAAAGCAGCTATGGATAAAAACATGACGATTCACACAAAACAAAATAAGCAAGAACACAATCCTTACTAAAGCAGTACTTAACGGTTGCCCCGGATGGATGAGGATTACGAGATACAAGAGGTTTAATTTTAGTCGGTTGGCTTAACGACTACTACAAACCAATCCGAATCCACCACGAGCCAGCATTCAACGCACGGTGGTCGGAAATGCCAAAAACGTCGCTAGAGGCCATATTATTGAATATATTCATAGGGTACCTTTGGAGGAATTCTTCGTAAGAATATTCCACACAAATTGATAAAAATTAATTTGAGGCATGGTTTACTATGATTGAAATAAAAAAAATTAACTTTTTTTACTGACGATGTAGAAAGTTGATGTCTTCGACAAAGTTTTGGGAATGCTCGTAATGAAGAATTTTGTTCAACAACTTGCGCCGCGCACACCTCTTGTAAAAATACTCATTCGTTTTAGAGTTATTGAAGAATTTTAATTTTTTTTTACACCAACTTCAACTGCGTATAAGCGAGAAAGGTGCAAACCAAAATGGACGAGCAGGCACTATTTTCAATGTCCGGACTACGCATAATAAAGGTAAGAAGGTTTTAAGCTCATTTTGTAATGTTTTTACTTGGGTATTTTTACTTACAGTCTTCAACAATATTATGTGGTTTTAATGCCTCCATATTTGTCTAGAGCACGGTTTGCACGAAAAGTCGCAGTGGAAAACGTTATTAAAAAAACTAAATTTGAGGGAAGAAAACGCTTTACAAATCGATAACATTAAATCCTACAAGTTCAACTAGTTCAACAAAATTCGTTATTATGAGAATTTCTAAAACTTTGTCGAAGACACCAACTTTCTACCTCGTCAGCATAAAAAGTTCATTTTTTTTTATTTGATCGTAGTAAGCCATGCCTAATTTTAATTTTTATCAGGTTGTGGGGAATATTCTTACGTACAGGGTATCCCTGTGAATATATTCGATGCTTTGGCCTCTAGTGAATTGAGTTCGCGATAATAAACATTTACCAATTTGTTGAGCAGAGTCGTTTGGTTCAAAAGACTAGGTCCAGGCCTCTGAAAAAATCTTCAAAGTTTGAGGGTTTCTGTACGTTTCTTTTGAAATAAACGTTAAAAAAACAAACCCCCCCCCCTTGAGAATTTTCTGCGCACGAGCCTGCTCTAGCATATTGAATCTCATTACTTTGATATATGTGTACCCGGGGCAATATGTGTCATACTAATGGGCCTAGCATATGTAAGAGCGAAATGATAAATTTTCAGTGTTAACATTGACATGCGACCTCTAGTAGTTATCTCTTTTGTCTCAGCTAATGGGAGTGAACCATTACAATGAACTACTCACAAATGAATATGAATTAACACTCATTGACATGAAAATAACTCCGACCAAGATAATAAATACGTACAGGGTAAAGGCTATGATAAGACGAGGCAACTCAAGACGGATACAGGTAGGAACATTTTTTCTCTGTTTGAGTGAGGTTATTATTTTTTTTCGATGAAGCTGATAAATCAGAATCAAATTTGCCACAAAGATTGAAATAGAGATGGATGTACTACACCCAAAACAATTTCCCAATGCAAAAAAGGCATTACATCCTTTCGTGCATATTCCGAATTAGAATCATGCTTTCTTCGCATTGTAGACCAAGCATAGCTACTGCATTATACCAACACCGCTTGATTCATGATGAAATAAATTGATTGAGAATACACGCTACCATATTATCTGCCCGCATGTAAAAGTGTTAGTTGGTTTTGCTTGCTGAGTCTGCCAAAAAGGTGGTGTATTCTATACATGAATATCTATGTGGTGTTTGTAAGAACTTCTGTCTTCATACACAGTTACGCTTTTTTGTCTGCGAACAACTCAATTCCAACCACACTAAACACGGGAACAGTTTACGTTCACGAGAGTGTGTGATATACGCGTTGTTATTTTCCCATAGCGAATGGTTTTTGCAGTAAAATCATCGCTCTCTCATTCTGTGCTTCAGAGAAGAGTGGAAGAAAATGATTTATGCTCAGATTGATTTGCGATGATCGTTGCCTAGGGCGATGATGTGCGCTAGATTCGCATGTTAGGGAAATAATATAAACTGAAATTAACTGCCAGTGCCACTGCTACTCAAAAGTGCAAAACCATGTCATCACTGCCCTTATAGTTTATGATACTTTAAATTTAGATACTTTTACTGCAAAATACTGATATGATATCACCTGAAAGTACTGTTGATATGAGGAATGCCAGAAATGATTGGCGGACGGCTTCTATCCGACAAATGTTGAATTAACTTGTTAACCCAATGTTCCCATATAGGTAACTTTCTCCTGCGTATAGTGCGCTTAAATAATCATTAATCATTATTTATGAACCTATCTAGTGGCTAGAACTCGCATATCGCTGGTAAATTTAGGGTTTAGAGAACGCCGAAAGCTCAACATATTATCAAAACAAAATCATCACCCACACCCCACCAATTTGATGACGCTATAAACTGTTCTCTCCAATATGCAGCATGTGATCAGTAGAAAGGCGAAATGGAAACTGGTCCTTGAGCGTGTATTAATATTTTCAGAGCACACAATTATCCGAGTGGAGATGTCCTTTATATGTGTATTAGTGTGGAGTCATTTTAATACTAATGCTCCGATATCGTTAAATTCACTAATACATTCTCAACTGTGGGTTTGTGTAAGTTTCGGTGATGTAATCGCCTTAATGCATTTTTGTCCCGGACCAATATCGCTTTATATGCATTATACCAGTTACAATGCAAAATTCTCATTAGAATCATGCTTATTCGCATGTAATTCATGCGGTTCGCGTTTTGGGTGTATCAAAATACAGAAACATACAGAAATAGTATTACTAGTTGCCTTGTCTTGTCTTAGGAGTAAACGGTCGAACTCGTTAAAGGTCCAGGATGATAGATAATGGAAATCCATGGTTAAAGTCATTTTAAATGAAGGCGCAGTTGGTTGAGTGGTAAGCGTGACAGCCACCCATCCCAGTTGGTCTGGGTTCAATCCCAGCCGAGGTCGTTGAGATTTTTCTGAGGTGAAAAATCTTCCTTCGGAAGTGATGTAAAGCCGTTGGTTTCCGGTCCATTAGTTGATGGGTCGATAGTTACTAGAGATGGTCGGGTTTCAATTTTTTCGGACCCGAACCCGAGAGCTCTAAAATTGAAAAACCCGAACTCGACCCGAGCCCGAAATATTAAAATTTAAAAAACCCGAATCCGATCCGAGCCCGAACATTTTAAAATTGCAAAACCTTAACCCGACCCGAACCCGAATATGAAAATTTTGTAAAACCCGAGCCTGACCCGAACCAGAAAATTTATAATTCGACAAACCCGATCTGAACCGGATTTGTAAATATGGAGAATCAACCAGAGATTCCAAAGATTTTTAAATTTAGGCTTCCGAACTGGATCCAAGGCTCATCCAAAAGAATCATCTAAGGCTCATTCAGAATAATTATAGAATCACTAGAACCTTAAGTAGTACCATACGCGATTAGTAAAACGAATCCGCATATGGCAAAACGAATTACTAGGGAGAGCAATTGGCATTTATATTTACTATTATTAAACGTCGCATTTGTAAAGTTCTGGGAAACTCATCGACATCTTAATCAGAAAGTCGGATAAATCGGCGACTAACGGGGAAACAAGTTGCATAATGATGACAGATTCAAACAACCTTGCCCGTCGTACTAAACCAAAATTTCTAATTTTTTTTATCGAAAACCATTCCTGCAAGAGTAGTTTTGTATAACCCGACCCGAACCCGAGAAATTCAAATTTGAAAACCCGGAACCCGACCCAAACCCGAGATGTTTAAATTTACAATACCCCGTGTTCGGGTCGGGTCCGGGTTTCGGGTCAAAAAATCCGAACCCGACCATCTCTACTAGTTACTACCAAATATCCTCCTCCCGTGATACTTGTGGAGTGCGCAGTAGTATATACGGCCTCTAGCAAAAGCAAGTATCGGACTAACGTTTTTTTCCGCGATCTACGCTCGGGCCTGGCCGGCGCCGGTTTTGATCAATAAACACTTAAGGATTACCAGGAGTTGCACATTGACAGATGTTTTCCTAATCCCAAGCATAATTCCCTGTGCAACTTCAGCTAGTCCAGATGGATAACGGAGTAGTAGCCAGGGGTGGTCGCACAAGCTCAAGCTCAAGCTCGATGGTTAAAGTCATTTTAAAATCAGAGATAAGGGCTACATGGATACCATTTAAAAATAGTAGAGACCATTTTGAAATCCAAGATGGCGGCCTTTAGTTACCAAGAAACATTGAATACAACTATCAATAAGGGTATCATTTAAAGTAGTCATAAAATACCAGAATTTATTAATTTAGGCCATTTTGAAAACAAAGATGTCGGTTTCCGGTAATCACCAAAGTGAAAACCAAAATCTATATATATATATATATATATATATATATATATATATATATATATATATATATATATATATATATATATATATATATATATATATATATATATATATATATATATATATATATATATATATATATATATATATATATATATATATATATATATATATATATATATATATATATATATATATATATATATATATATATATATATATGTGTGTCTATACCGCTTTTGCAAGGCTGGTCAGTAGATGACGGAAACTGATGATTGAGGACATTTTGCAATAAATCCAATATAGCGACGTTTGATTACCTCAAATCAATAAACCCACCTTCGATATCACCTGTTTATAGCATTCATATCGAGCAAAATCTTTTCGAATTCTTTCTGAAAGAGAACATTGACTATTCTCGTGCCTGTAGACTGTGCTCGTAATGTGTTCCTATAAAACCAGTGTGGAAGTGTTTTACCCCTTTATCATGTCATAGGAATTGTGTACAGGAAAATATTGGCAGAGGTGCAAAAAAAGCTGAAATACATATTTTATTTTAGCAATGAATTTTACAGCTTCGTAGAATTATAATAGCATACTGTGGCTATCATGTTTCTTTTTCAAAATTTCTTAAATTCGCAGATGTCAGACGAAAAATAATGAATTTAGTAATAAAAGCTTATTGGAACTGGTTGCAATGAAAAACGTTATTTGGTCGTACGTTCATCTCTACTATATTTTTGTTGCAAATTTGATTCTGATGAATAGGCTGTTATGATGGCCAAATTTGCTAGAAACATGTAGTATGCGATAAAAATGTTGAATTGATTAGTACCAAATAAATGTTGGCGAAATGTGTGTTAACCCTTTCATGCCCAACTTTTTTCTAGTGCATGTAGGGTTTCAAAACTATTTTTTCTTAAAAACGATGGGATCAAGAATCACGAAAAGTCTTTTTTCAGAAAGATAGGTGCTTCCCTTGCAGTGTTAGAAGCTGCTCGATTTTTACCTTCTAATGTTCAATGCCATTCTTCTAGAATATTTACAAAAGTCCACTTGTGTGGAAACGTAGCCAAAGACAAAAAATATTGCAACATAACGAAGATATATGAAAAATTCATTTTCCGTCATCAACATAAATTGTCCCTGGCAGCACTGCTACATCGGAATCCAATCAGACTAATTGCAATAGCTTCAGATCTATAACTCGTCCTTGAAACTATTAATACTCAAATGAAAGGCAATAGTCACATTTATTAGCCTTACTTGTTTTTGTGAAGAAATCTTGCCTCAAACAAAAGTTATAGCTGTTTAAAAACGTTGTTGTCCACAAACAACATGGGCATGAATGGGTTAATAAAACGGTCATTATTATGGGTATTATAGCAACATATCTAAATATGATAAAGAAATTGGCTGCACTGCCAACCTCGCTAGCTGCAGACACTCATCTGTCATCTGGCACAAAAAAGGCAAGATAACCAAAAATACGAAGCCAGTTGTCTCTTTTCGTCTTAGATTTACCCGGATCTCATTTGACTGGTGCTCACTGGGTAAATTGAAAGCGGATCTATTCATTTGAGACGATCAAACGGAGGTTGAATATGAATTGCAACTCATTTGAACGCAACGGTGAGTGAAGTGCCATGAACCGAGCTTCATATCAACAGCAACTGATGCGTTAAATGAATATCAACGCTTTTTCTTGAAAAGGGCGATACTAGCAGTGACACCATTCAAAGAAAATCAATAGTGAATATTTCGAGACTTGGTTTTATTTCCTATTTAAGACCTATTGTGTTTTTACATCCTAGATTGCATGATTCAGTAATCGCAACACAAAACTTCATAAAGCATTTGAAATTATTAAATTAAAATTTGTTTTTGCTATTGAAATTGACAAAATGATAGTATCGCCCCTTTGGCGATTGTTTACTTTTTCGGTCCCACCTATCAGCATTGAAGTATCGCCCTTACGTGTTTTTACAATAACTACCGTTTTACACCACCGATTTCGTCCGGGTTTTTTCAATAGCGACCATTGTTACTATTTACAGCTGGGATCAGCTTGATAATCCTAAAAAAATACGAAAAAAACAGTTTCGCCTCTAAACTGCTAGCAAAAAAAGTATCGCCCTGTTTGTTTGCATGGAGCGTGGAAGGCGAAACTTTAAATAAACAAACAAAAATACAGTTTCGCTCGTTGTATTTTTTGCTGTAGTTTAAGAAAGCAATATCGTCGAATCCACATTTTTAAGGTTAATTTGTTGCGTTTCAATGCCCTCATTCGCATGTATGAAAAAAGCCTTATTACATTTGTAAGTATCATCCTTTTCACAAAAAAGCGTTGATATGAATGCTTCCGTAAACGACCGATTGGCTGCGTTCATTCAGTTTCAATTGAATGAAATGAAATTTTACTGCACTGATTGTGGCCAACGAAACACAGGTCACAATTTGTGGACAGACAAAGTGAACCTAAATCCAACGGTAGTGTGCACCGTCCATGCTCACTACCTCTTTGAAAAAATAAGGAAAATGGCGGAGTTGTTCAATGTTGAAATAGGATACATCCAGATGGCGCTCCCTGTATGTTGAGAGAAAGAATTTTACTGCTATCTTAAGTCGAATTATACTTCTAGTATAATTCGATATACAAAAGTGGAACAATAGGTTTTTTATGGAAAATTTTTTAAACAGGGAATCCAGCTTGATGTACAAGCGGAGGAACAAGTTGTTATGAAGAATTTCACAGCTATCTTAAAATTAGGGATACAATATGATTTATAGGATGGCAAGCAATAGTTTTAATGAAAAATAAAAATTACAGCTATCTTAAAACTAGGAATACAGAATACAAATTAGATTTTTTAACGGAGACTTATGCTTGGTCAAGATACTCACATTGTGGCACACGGCTCTACAAGGCAGGACAAGGAATTCCAAGAAACGAGAAATAAAAGAGAGGGGCTAAATTGGGATCTTTATCGTTTGTATAAAAATGTAAATAAGGGACATACAGGGAGATCGCGATTTGCCAGCATATCTCAAATTGGGATATAGCGTTGTCTACCTCGGGCCCGAAGGGAATCCTTTAACTGACACCTGCCGTCACAATATCCGCCGCACGCCCAGACAACGTGCTCGATGTTGTGATAGTTCTCGTCACAAGCGCACAAACTACTCTCTGCAAGCCCGATATGCCGCAAATGCGCATTCAACGTGTAGTGGTTGGATATGAGCCGGGCGACCCACATCCATTCCCCTGAACCAAGGCTTCGTTGATACCTCCAGGAAAATGGAATGTAGCCATCGTCCCATTGCTCCACGAGGTTAGCCAACTGTTGAGTAAGTTGGTATCTGACGACAGACACTGAAAAAAATCGTTGAAGCAAATTGATCTTTTATAGATGTCACTTTCTAATGCACACTCTCCTTTGCTAAAGAGTAGGCCTTTTGACTGCCCGGGATAGAGTAATGAGAGGGGACCCAAACAAAGGTAATATGGTAAGATCATTCAGATAACGTACACAAGGACTCCCGTATCTTCCGCAGAAAATTAGGGAATTGCTTTTTGGGCTTCATCGCCCGAACTGCCTCGATAGAACTAAGTCTGTCCGAAATAATGAAGTAGTGATCTGTGGGCAAAGTGTCGATGATCTCAACGGTATACTGAATAGAAGCTAATTCTGCGATGTAAACTACAGCAGGATCATTGAGCTTGAATGAAGCGGTGATATTATCATTGAAGATACAGAATCCAGTGGACCCATCGAGATTTGATCCGTCAGCGTAGAATATTTTGTCACAGTCCTCAGTGTTTTAAAACGTCGTTTTCGTGATCAAAATTAATAGCGTCTGAACCTTTAACTTTAGAAGTATAGTTTGTTCTGCGAAGTTGTTGCCCTTATGATTGCTCATCCACAATAGCTTATCGTTCAGTGATTAATTCACCTATAAGTGAAATACGAAATTCATTTTCTTAACTTTGTGCCTTCGGCAAAGTTGTAGCAAATGTTACTAATAAAGAAATTGCTCTAGACACCATATATCTAGCTTTAATGGTTTAAAAGTTATAGAAAATATTATATGAATGACGCCTTGAAATCGATTTTTTCATGATAACTTTTTTAGATATTGTCCTACGTTCTTGGAATCTTCACCAAAGTTGTTTGCTGTTTCGAAATACACATTTTTCCGAACAAAATTACTTCCTATCTGTTGAATTTAAAAAGATATTCCAAATTTTGAGATATTTTTGGGGTAACTTCCGCCTTAAATAACTCGTTAAGGAGCAAACAACATCATAACATACTGAAAGTACTAACTTTTTACTTACATATAGTGGCCCGATCGTTATTCGACGCGATTCTCCTCGAGTGTTATGTTCAAAACAATATGCCATCGCAGTGGTATAAAATGAAATACTCAAGTGCACTGCGACAAGCAGCTTCATCCCAAAATCGATTTTTCAACAGAAGAACGTCCGCTGGCCATTCGAGACTCATCGTATGGGTCGAGGCATGCAGCCCAAGGCAATGCGCAAGCAACGATACTGGATTCTCTCCAATTTGATGCAGTGTATGTTCGCAGCGAAACGGAAACAGAAACTCCCGTACTTCATCACCCACAATATCGTTGTTTGGTATAACCTGATCAGGTCTTCTGGATGGGCAACCCACCATGTTCCATGGCTTATGCTTCGACCCAATTGTCGAGGCGAAACTAGATCATTTTCTCGAACAACTTCCGGATACAGGACAGCAATGCAATCGGTCGATACGAGTTATGCTCGGAAGCTGGTTTTCCCGGTTTTTGGATGGCGGTTACGCTCACTTACCCCCGGTCATGAGGTACAGTAACCCCCTTTAGAACTTGTTGCTTTAATCACGGTTTTACCATTATAACGATTTTTGTTTTGAGGATGGCAAAAAATGAAACTCGTTGTATTTCCATTCTAAAAAGAACTGAACAATGAGATTCAGCTGTCAAAATTAATGTTCTAATTAATTCCAAGCGCTCGCTGGTTACTACCAGCAATGTGGTTATTTTTAAGCGGACTTCGAAAGTTTTCTCTGTGGTTATCCAAAGTTATACGGTTTTTATGTGGAAACGTATCCTCTGTATCAAAAAGCATACCATGTGGACGCAGACAAAATCTCCAGAAATACTTGGAGCAAAGCTTAAAATAATCGGAACAAATTGTTTTGAAAGATATCTTTGCTTAGTTCGTTTCTATTGTAGATTAGAAAATCTACCAACTAATAACTCCTACGGTTTTCTTCCATTTCAGACTTCACAAGACCGCAAGCTGTCGATTCGATCGGAAGAGTCCGACATGTACCTGCCACCATCGAAGGCTCTATCGCCGGCGGAATCGGCCGGTTTGGGTAGCAATCCAACAAAATCCAAACAACCATTTCTGAACGTGCGACAGGAAACGACCAGCACGGAAAGTAAGGATACCCTAACGCCACTGGAAAACTGTGATGATCGCACATTGATAGGCGACGAATCCGTAGAGGACATCGTCGACACCAACTACGACGGACTGCGACAACGGGTGGCCGCAGCCAGAAGAAGGAACAGCTCCATGCCTGGTGCTGGACGTAGGAATTCGGAAAGCGCGTCCGGATTCGATATCAACAAGTCGCAGACTAGTCTACATCAACTAAATATGATCAAGCGGCAGCAGAGTATCACTCAGTCGGAGCCGGATAGTGGAACTGAGCAGCGTAAGTTTTGGTCTTCGCTAGAGCTTAACACATGTTTCAATAAATCACTTAATTTCAGCCGTCCAACGACCTCCAACTAGAGGGCGACAGCTTTTACTACAGATTCACGCGGAGTACACATCTATCACGGACGAGCTGGAGAGTGTCTGCCACATGATTACTTCCCCAACATCGTCCTCTCGAGGTATAATTTAACCATGCCATAGTTTAACTATAATAATAAAACGATTTGATTGCAGAGGAACGTCCCAAAAATGTAAATGAAATGAGCAATCCTGAATTTGCCGCTCTTATTGAGAAGAGACACTTGAAGGAGTGCGAAGACAGTGATTACCTAATGTTGGAAAAACTTCTGCAGACGCGGTGTTCGATAGACGAGGGCGACGAAATGTTTGACGATATTCATGATGACTACGGTCATCGGAAAATGCTTCGCCGCGAGACAGCTATCGAACTTCCGATTACACCATCGAAGTCCAATATCGTTTCTTTGGCGGATAGCGCAGCCGGAAACGAAGAATTCAGTATCAAGAACGAACGACAATCGGTCTCGAATCGGAACTCGCTCCGTGAGTCTAAAAATTCCCCAGTGTCCTTATCCGGGCAAAACTCTCCCCGAAACTCGCAGTATCTACAATCTACATATCTTAACCCATCGTCATTCGATGCGTCCAATCGAATTTACAAGAAATCATGCGAGAGTTTACAGAAGAATTCCAGCACTGACACGGATTATTCTCTCCAACCGTATAAGTTCATAAAGCAGAGTTCCAACGAGACAAACAGCTCGTTCAACATCGATAACTCGTCGATGACAAACGATCTCTCGATGGACGGGGAAACGAGTCTGAATTCGACCGTAATCGAATTGTTGGCCGGAATGAACTGTCCTCCGGAAGATCGGTTAGGTTTCACCAAGCGAACATCCTCGCTTGGCAGTGCAACCGTGGCTAAATCTTCTGAGTCCCGGCCAGGTTTCCTAAAAAAGCAGTTTAGTATAGAAAAATCGGCCGGATCGGGAAAGGCTTCAAGTTCAACGCCAGAAGGGTTGGAACGTCTGGCGCCGCCCACGAAGCCAGCTCCAGTAGGTAATGGTGCGAGTAAACCTATCAAATCCACCCGTTTCACCGACAATCTCAGTGTACTTGGAACCAAGACTGCAATGGCACTATTGAAGGAGAGTAGCTCCACTAGTACTGAGGACACGCAAACTTGCCCACTGAGGGAACCAATCCCATGTATCAGCACAAATCTGGTACAGGACGAAATCGCTAAACTGTCGTCCAATATCAAGAGCAGCACCGAGGAGGACACGGATCCACCGATCAACGAAACCATGTGCTGATTTTAGTTGTACATTTAGTCGGTAAGGCTATGGCAGAATCACACTTACCCCGAGGCACACATTCCCCTCCGCTGTACAAAAGGGAAATCCCCCACCTGTTTGAACCGCCGACCTGATCGTTTCATCCCTGCTGGTTGGATGGATCAACCTGAAAGTCACCACCACTTTGGCAGTGCCCAGTGGATCCTCCTCATCGGGCATTGGCGGCATAATAGCTATACATAGTAGTTAACAGATGGCACGTTGGATTATGAGAACCGCATTACAGATGTTATAGAGTTTTTAAAAAGAGTTGATGCATCGAGTTTTAGTGTTGATAGGACGATTGAACGTTTGATAGATAGAGTTGACCGGATATTTGGCTTTAGTCTACTGGAAAATTATTTTGAATTATTCGTAGTTTTGTGTTTAACGGAAGCTTGATTTTAGTGGCAGATATTGTCAACTAAAATAGCTGGTATGAACCAGCTGGTTCAATAAGATCCAATCGAAGTCTGCTAAAATTATTAAAATGAAAAAGTTTAGATTTAGCAGAGAAGCCTATGGCTAGCAGAGTTTTCACTGCTAAGTAGTGACGTATTTTTTCGATTAACGCAAATAATCGATTGTTCTCCAAAATAATCGAAAAATCAATAATAGATTTATCGACCACTTGATTCACGAAGGGGTTGCCAGCGCCAAATATGAAACTAGCTGAACAAAATGACACGCGCCTCAAAAAATACTCAGCGACCTTAGTATTTACTACCTACTCGATTATTGACGTTAGTCGATTAATTGATTCAATTAATCAAGCTCTCGAAAATGATTCGCTTAGCGGATAATAACTACTGCTGAGTGCTGATGAAAATAAACCTAATGCGAATTGTGCTGAATGGAATAAACAGTCATTCAATAGTCCGTGTGACTCATAGAATTGAATATCGTGCACATCATAGCCATTTCAATCAGGGCCGGCGGATAGCGTGGGTAGTATAGGTAGTATTACCTATTTGAAATTAACCGAGTGGCCACTCGAAATTTTAGACCAATCCAAAATTTTGAAATCAGCAACGCATGTATCTCGGGTACACATTTTAAAACATCGATGTACAACAATACCATTTGCACAAACGCACATTTGTATTGTGAAAATGGGACAAAGTCCTAGTAATAGACTCCTGATCCTATGTTTACTACCCACTCAGGCTAAAAGTGTAACGCCGGCCCTGATTTCAATAAATGTTTATGAAAATGTCTCCAAATAATGGAACACATCTGCCACATCGGAACTGCCCGCTCTATTTATTTATTTACCAGCCGAGGAACAGCTCAAGAAGCAGCCCGGCTGCCAATGTAAAAACAGTGCAGAAGGAAACAAAGAAAGGAAAAAGAACAAACGCATAAAGGAAGCATCGCCCGAAATAACGACCCCAAACGAATTCCGGCCTCCCCCTTTGAAAAAGTTTATTGCCGGAAAATCGACGACCACCGAACCATTGGATATGACAACGGATTTAGTGACCACCAACCAAAACCGCTACGATACTGCAAACTCAGACACTAACACCGAAGCTATGAGTGTAACGGACAACGACTCCGAATCTGGTACTCTTGTTGTCAACCGGAAATAGAAGAAGAATAATCCTCGACCTCCCAATGGCCCCATACAACAATAATAGCCGAAGAAAAGAAGCTAGCAATCCCATTGACAACACATTCGCACTACAATGGAACAACGCCGGATTACGCCACAGACTACCCGAACTACAATTATTCATTAACCAATACTCTCCCAGCGTATTTGCTCTTCAGGAAACTAAGGCATTGCTCAGCAGTTCACCCACTATCAAAGATTATGATATCCATCTCGTCGAAGGAACAACCCACAAACACCATCATGGAGCAGCTTTGGGGGTGTGAACAGGTATTCCCCAAAATCGCCTTCCAATCAACACCGAGAGGCAGGCAGTAGCCGTCCAGATTGACACCGGAAGCAAAAACACAGTCGTCATTATATATATTTCTCCAAACCACAGTCAGTCGGTTAGCAAAATCGATCAACAACTCAGGGACCTGATTCGTCAGCTACCCGAACCCAAAATTTTAATGGATGACTTCAACGCATCCAGCACCGAGTGGGGATCTAAGTCAACCAACCAAAGAGGAAGAATGATTGAGAAGCTTAGCACCGACTACGGTCTTGCCGTCCTGAATGATGGAAGCTATACACGAATCAATTTCGCCGATGGAACTACAACAGCAATCGATCTCTCGCTTGTTTTTTTGGCAAATCTCATCCAGATTTAACTGGCAGGTTGTTGATGATAATCACGGTAGCGACCATCTTCCAATCCGACTGGTCACTAGCCTTTTGACTCCAACTGTTTGTGCAAAACCGCGATGGCGATACGACAGCGCAAATTGGGAACTGTACCAGGACGAAATACGCAGCCAACTAGACCCCACAAAAGACTACACGATCGCCGAATTCAATCAACTGATTTTTGACTCGGCAAAAAAACGATACCTTGAACAACAGAATTACCAGGACCAAAAGCTGTGCCTTGGTGGAACGAAACAGTTGAAAAGGAAATAAAATTGAGAAGAAGAAAATTTCGAGCACTACGGCGCCTGAATGGAACGGACACAAGAAAGGATATGGCACTGAAAAACTTCCAAAAAGCAAGGGCTAATGCAAGAAAAGCGATAGAAGAAGCTAAGAAAGCCAGCTGGGAAAAGTTCGTAGGTGAAATTAATCCTATCACCACATCGCAGAAACTCTGGAGTAACATCAACGCACTCAGTGGAAAAAGAAGGTGTAATAAAAAATATCTTCGAATCGACGGAACAATAACCAAAGAACCTGCCGCCATGGCGGAGTCACTAGCGACTCATTTCGCCGCTGTCTCCGCAACCGCAGGCTATCCAAAAGCCTTTCAAGAACGGGAAGCACAGGAGGAGAAAAAAGAGCATAACTTCGATGTGGCTCCCACGGCGCTGGATGCCAACTTGAGCCTGAGTGAATTAACATGGGCACTTAATAAGGCTGCAGGCAAATCGGAAGGTCCGGATCGTATCGTCTATCAAGTAGAAAAACAACTTCCCATCCAAGCCAAACTAACGCTACTCGACATCTACAACGGTGTCTGGAGTAGCGGCATCGTCCCCGCTGAGTGGAAGAAAGCTACTGTAATCCCGCTCAAGAAAACCATATCATTGACCAGCTGTGTCGGAAAGGTACTGGAGAGGATGGTAAATCGACGGCTGGTTCACGACATCGAGTTGAATAAGCGACTAAAGAGCCAACACATCTTGAGACGGTGCTGGAAAATGCGATTCAATCCGACATGCATGCAAATGTTGTTCTTCTCGACCTGTCAAAGGCCTTCGATAGAACATGGAGGTACCCCCAATCGTCACAACCATCAGTGAATGGAAACTTGTTAGCAAAATGCTAAGGTACGTACACAGTTTCCTTGGTGAACGGAGTTTTCATGTGTTTGTTGCACTCTCCGAACGTCAATCACTCGAAAATGGGATCCCGCAGGGCTCTGTGATAGCATCAACCCTTTTTTTTATATATTTCAATTATAGAGGTTTTAACCTTAAAGGTCATTTGCCTCTTCGGGTTAGAAAAATCTCTTAGGAAAAATTTCTAACCCTATGTGCGGGGTCGGGACTGGAACCCAGGTGCGCTGCGTACAAGGCAATCGATTTACCAATACGCTACGCCCACTCTTTTCAACATTGCGATAAACTTTATTTGCAATGCGGTCGCCGATGACGTCAAATTTATACTCTGTGCCGATGATTTAATTATAATTGCAATGAGCAAGTTTCCTCGACGTTCACGAGCACATGCACAAACCGTACTTAAAGAAGTGATAGCTTGGGCTGGCCAGCACGGACTGCAATTTTCAACAGCAAAATCACAACTACTACACGTTTGTGCCGGCGGCTCACACAGAAAGTTGCCAGAACTGGTAACAACTGATAGAACCATTCGGCAGGTTAACGTAGCGAAGATACTCGGAGTTCAAGTGGACTCAAAACTGAAATTTCTCAAGCATGCTGACGAACTTGTCAAGAACTGCCAAAGTCGCCTAAGCAAGATGTGGAAGATCTGCTGGTGGCAGCCGCCAGACACTTTTTAAAATCGGAAACAGCATCCTCCTGTCGAAAAAGACTATACAGTCGTGGTGTTGACAAAGTTATTAAGCGCATTCAGCCACTCTACCATACAGCGATTCGACCAATCTACATAGCCCTTAGAACCAGCCCAATACCCTCGCTACTATCTGAAAGTGGACAGCTTCCTTTTGAACATGTGATGACCGGGTGCCTCGTCGGCAAGGCGACCAGCTGGTTGGAGAAACGCTTCATAGAGGATGCTTTCGCTTGCCCTACGGTTAGAAAAGCATCGGAGTGGTTAAATAGACTGACAAACCAGAGTATACCCATGATCAGCGTCCTCAGCAGGCTAAGCGATCGAGCCTGGAACGCAGATGCGCCTGAAATCGACTGGAGAATCAAACAACAAATTCATGCCCATGAAGCCATTTTCAGGCAAATTCAGCAAAGCCAATACTCATCATCATTGGAGCTTTTTACTGACGGATTCCTAAACGAGGACAGCGTAGGGCTTGAAGTGTTCGGTAGAAATACAAACATTAGCATACGAATTCTCGAAAGCTGTACAATATTTTCTGCCGAGCCGCTTGCATTACTGATAGCCTCAGAAAATGCTTCAAACTCGCAGCACACAGTCGTCTTCAGCGATTCAGCCAGCTGCCTACAAGCGCTGGAACATGGAAAGTCTCGACATCCATGGATACAAGCGGTGAAAGATGCCTCTGCAAACAAAAACATCAGTTTCTGCAGGGTGCCCAGCCTCTCCGGCATTGAAGGTAACGAGAAAGCGATTCGTCTAGCTGGAGAAGGACGAACGAAAGAATGCAAAAATGTACCAGTACCAGCCAAAGATTTTAAAAATTTCACCAAACTACTACTTCGACAAACCTGGGAGAATGAGTGGAAAACATGCGGTAAATTTACCCGGAGAATCAAACCAACGACCATGGCGGGGAAATATCTGTCCAATTCCTCGGAGCAAACAGTCCTCACCAGACTACGGATTGGGCACACTATGCTCACTCACGGGTATCTATTCGACCGGAAAGAGAAGCCTCGTTGCTGTGGAGTGGACCTGACGGTGGAACACCTACTGAGAGATTGCCAGCGTTACCAGCAGAATAGGGATAGATTTTTAAACAACCTTACGCTAGGAGAAATCGTTGGACCAGAACACGAATATAACTTCTTCAATTTTCTTAAAGCAGAAAACCTTATAAGACTTCTCTAACCTTTGTTAAATTAAATGTATATATCTTTAAATAGTAGCGTGCCGAATGATTAATTTTATTTAAAGTCACGTAAATAAAACAATCAGCTTCAACCAACACATGATTTGTCCACCTACCTCCGCTGTCCCGCCTACCGATAGGTCACTGTGCAGACCAACTAGGCGCAGGCCCTTTGTCCAATAGCCAAATGTTTGCGGCATCCAATGAAATATCAAAACAGAAATTGGAGTCCTCGCCCAGAAGAATCTACTATTGGTATCGGCTCACACGGAAGGCCATCCATCGCAAAATCTAGCTACCATTCGAACCAATACACACTACAGTGGTATATAAATAGCCCAAGAAACAACCTCGGAGACCTGCAGAGGACAAACCCTATTTGCCTAGCCTTGCAGGAAACACGCCTCCGGAGTGAAATTGATCCGACCCCCTGACTCAACAATCGCTACTCCTGGGAGGCCTCGTCCGAAGCCAACATTCATCAAACGATCGATCTAGCCATTCGAATAGACGTACCGGTAGCAATGTACACGGACCTGATAGCAGTTTCCCGAAGGAATAATTATCCGTTCGCGTGTACAGTGCTCTCAATAGACATCCCCGAGTGGTGTGAACAAGTAAAAGTAGTAAAATTGAATCAACTTATTGACCAACTCCATTCGGTCTACTCGATGCAACCGCCGTGGCAACGACATCCTCCAAACAGTGAAAAACAATGACCTCATAACATTTAACTACGGGGCCAACTACTTTCCTGCAGGGACGAACCATGTCCTCGCTTGACCTTATCATCTACTCTCATTCCACCGCAAAGAAGCTCTTGTGCGCCGCCCTTCATGACCAGAGAGGATGTGACCACTACCCGTTCCACATTTCCCATGACCGAATACCTTCGACGGTAACCAGACAAAAACGCTAGCTTTATAATAACGCTGACTGGGAGGCGTAAGAGTCAAACCCAGCTGACAGAATCGAACCGGATCGGATATACTTACCAGAGGAAATCGGCGACATCATCATCTAAGCGGGAAACTCAGAAGTAGCCCAACTAATTTATGATCGCAGGAGGGTACACTGAACTCTTCGAAGGACATCCCTTGTTCACCCTCTCTGGGAAAAACGAGTCGGTAACTACCGCCAACTTCGCAACACAGTCTGAAAAACTATCACCGATGCCAAAGTAGCCAGCAGGAACGATTTGCTTGATGGGATCCATACTGATTCACCATCCAGCGAACTGTGGAGATATATCAACGCATTAAGCGGGATATGAAGACACTTCGGATACTCGCTTGAAATCAACGGCATCACAACTACCCAACCGATAGAGATTTCCAATTAGTTAGTCTGTTACTTTTCCTCTCTATCGGACAACCCATCTTTTTCGCCAATCTTGCTTAGGAGGAAACAACAAGCAGGGCTATCTCCAATCGTTTTTTTCGCCCCACAATGACCCCGAGTACAATTAGTTGTTCACGGGAATGGAACTTACGGCGGCACTGACCCAAGCAAAAGAAAAAGTCACTGATATCGATACTATCGGATAACCCCTCTTGAAACATCTGCCTCCAGAAGGAAAAAGGGCCCTGGTGGCCAGTTACAGGCGTGTCCTTCCACGAGTCTTGGAATACCGCCCTCATTATATCACATCCCAAAAGGAATTAAGACTCGAGGATCCCCAAAGACATTCAACCTCTAAGCCTGTTACCGTGCACCGGAAAAGTCATGGAACGGATGGTCAACAGAAGACTCGTTGCGCTTTGTGAATCAGAAGACCGTCTTGACCGTCGTCAATTACCTTATCGCAAAGACCTTGGAAACGGCGTTTAGCTCGGATCTTTCCGGGAAATAGTCGGGTAGGTTGTCGTTGATGGAAGGCACATGGATATCGCCTTTCTCAATTTGAATGAGGCCTATAATACCTATATACTATATAATACTATCTAATCAACTGAGTACGGATCCCTGACATAGTCCAGTTTCCATATTTTTCTCGCTTGATATCTGTCCGTTTGCTCGAGCTCTGAAACATCTTTTCCGCAGCGATTGGTACAAATCGTCTGGGTATGAAGATTCAGCCCATAGTCGGTTATACGCTGATAATAGTATAATTTTGCAGTCGTGAGGGAGCATGGAAATCATTTTGTAATGGGCAGTGTCGAGACCTAGCGACGAACCGCGAGTTCCTTAGAGGGCCCTTTCTAGCTCGTATAAGGTAAATGGTTTGTTACGGTCGGTGTGCTGTTGGTCTGGGAATCAATGGTGTTGTTTCTACCGTTGTTTTGTGGGACAAAACTCCGGGGTGTAGTTATTGATGCTGGATACTGTTTCAAAGTGGGTTGCCAGCGCCTCGGCTATCTCACAATCATTTTTCGCTGTTTCTCTACCGGCGTTTATGCGCGTTTGGCTGGCTTTCCCTTGCATGTTGCGAACGTTTCTCCCTAGCTCCGCAGAGGTCGTATGCACGTTGAAGCTTCCGACAAATTCTTTCCACGACGTTCGTTGTGCTTCGTTGATCACTTCCCTGGCGGTCTGGCGTGCCCTCCTAAACTCGTCCACCAGAAGATTGTTACCTAATACTGTTTTGTTTTTGCGATTTCAATCTTCTCAGCGCTTTTCGGCGGCCTGCAGCAGTAATGTCGTTGTTCCACCACGGTACAGTTGTTTTTCGCGGGATTCTACTAGATTTAGGGATGGCTTTTTCTGCAGGTTGGATGATTGCGGTAGTAATTTCTTGCATCTGTTCAATTGCATTATCCTTTTCTCTGAAAATCACGGAACTTTGGTATGTACTCCGTTTATTCTCTATCTGGAGACATACTGTTGTTCTTTTTGTTGGGATTCTGGGATCGCTATCGACAGTGGTAACTGATCGCTGCTATGGCTGTCTTCCAGTACGTTGAATTCTAGTCGACCTGCTAACTCGGGTGAGCAACAAGCAATGTCAATGCAAGATTCGTCACCGCTCGCGTGATTAATGTAAGATAAATCCCCGTTGTTAAGCACCGTTAATTCGCGATCGTCGATTACTTGTTCGATCACTCTCCCTCACCTGTTAGAACTTCTCGACCCCCAGAGCGGGTGATGCGCGTTTATATCACCAACAAGAAGCATGGGTTTTGGTACTTGATCGATCATTGAACCTAGTTTCAGGGCAGTAATTGACTGTCCGGGTGACAAGTAAACATTCGGAACGGAAATATTGAGTGGAGGATCTACCTGAACTGCGATGGCTTCGAGTTCACTGTTGATTAATATCTTCTTGTAGTCTAAACCGATTCTTACGTCGCGACAGTTATAACACCACCTGCTGCTTTCTTTCACTGGAACGTTGTTGGTGGACCCTGTTGAATCCACTGATATTTGCTTGGATACCGGTAGAGCACATAGTCTCTTGGAGGCATATTAAGAAAGGTTGCTGTTCATTGATCATAAGGTTGATTTCAGGCTTTTTCGCACGGCGACCTTGGATATTCCACGAGATGATTGCTGGGTTGCTTGTTTTCACGTTTGACTTTGATGCGTTGGTTTTTACTTGCATGATGAAGGTGATTTGCGAGGAGATCTCCATTTCGCTATACTCACGTTCTGAACTTTCAGTGCAGATCTCTTTTAGTTGGACTTTTGTAGGTTTTCCGCTTCCACATTTCTTCTGTCTTTAGTAAAGTTTGTCGTCGCTGCTGATTTGATATACGAACTCTTTCTTCAACCGTTTCGGTTTTGAGGAGGATGATGATGAGTCGCTTTGCTCTTCTTTTCCACTTGTTTGATTTCGCGTGCTGTACTGTTTTGATGATTCTGGTTTTGCTTTGTTGCAATCGCTGGTTTCCTTTGGCGTTTTCTCGTCACGATTCGGTTTTGATGTTGTTACTATAGGTTGTGGCTTGAGGTTCGGTGTTGTAATTTGGGTTGACTCTACGTTGCGGGATTGCATTGAAAGCAGCGCATCGGTCGTGCATGGCACCGTCGCGTAGCTACCTTCTGAAACCCTACTTTGATGTCCTCTGGCATTGTAGCTTTTGAGATCGTTAGTACGAAAGTTGTTTTGACCTTGATTTCTCCTTGTTTTCGCATAATCCTATACACTGATGTAACCCCTTGCTCGCGAAGGTTCTCCAGAATCTCGTCGTCGTTTTCGTCTTGCGAGTCGCGGCATGTGATAACTATCCGGCACGAATTCATGCTTTCATGTTCCACGACTGTGATGTTTGTATCACTCGTCATACTTTTAAGTTTTAGTAATTTGTCGGCTTGTTTGTCCGTGAACCAGTAATTTGCCGATGGCGCCGGTGGTTGAGTGGGAAGTGTGATCGCCATTCATTCCATTTGGCCTGGGTTCAAAATTCCAGCCGAGGTGGTTGAGATTTTTCTGAGGTGAAAAAATCTGAGGTCCTTCGGAAGGGAAGTAATGCCGTTGGTGGGGACGGGCCATGAAATTGGTGGATCGATATCTAGTCCAGGTAGTGGAATCACCTCTCTGACGTCGGTAAAGAAGAAGTAGATCCAGGGGCGGCGAAACACTTTACGCCCGAGTGGGTAGAAAGCATAGAGTGAGGGGTCCATTAGTAAGGATTTTTCCCTTTTCGCAATGCACACGCCTACATTACATTCATATTAAATCACGTTCGTTTATGCAAATGAAATTGTGGTACATTGATGTTTTCAAATGTGTGTAGTGCGAGATTCATGCGTTGCACATCTATTTTGTTTTTGAAATTGTTCAAAATTTCGGTTATTTTCGAGTGGGTAGTACTACCTTCGGCCTCTAGCAAAAAGCAAGTATCGGACTAACCATTCCTTCTCTTTCGATCCGCGATCTACGTTCGGGCCTGGCCGGCGCCGGTATTGATCAAAAACACTAGGATTACCAGGAGTTGCATAATTATCTACTGATTCCCTGTGCAACTTCAGCTAGTCTCGATTGATAACAGAGTAGCAGCCAGAGGTGGTCGCACAAGCTCAAGCTTTAGTATGAACCAGTAATTTGCCATCTTAAATCCGCTTCACGTTGGTCACCTCGCGCTACAGCAACTTCTGATGACCTTGTCGATCAAAAACGGTGAAACTTTTTCCAACGTTTTGCTATCATCCGTGCGTTTGATGACAAGGTAGCGTCCTTCCGTTCGTTGTGGAATCAAACCAAACGCTGGGAACCCCTTCCCACTCATAGCATAGATTCTGCTACTGCCGCTGTGGGGGGACATGGCCCTTTTTGGTTCTTCTCATTTCTTTTGTTCGGCCACTTTTATCCACTTTGTTAGCATGCTTTTAAGGTTGGACAGAGAACGGGTAAAATTCTCAAACGAAAAAAGCAGTTTTTTTCCACACCGTAGGTCAGATCTTCATAAAAATCAATCAGCAGTACTGTAACAAGTTTCTACATACGCTGATTGATTTTTATGAAGATCTGACATACGGTGTGGAAAAAAAACTGCTTTTTTCGTTTGCGAATTTTGCGCATTCTCTGTTCAACCTTAACGTGTTCTTCTGTATGGCGTCGCACAGTGGCACCTCTTCATACAAAGTTGTGGCCAAATTATACAAATTGGTTTATGTGGCTAAAAACTGGGTTTTTAACTAATTTTGGATAGCTGACTGCATTTCTGCTATTAGTTTTGAATTTCCATAATTCTTTTTTCGGCTACTTTTATGAATACCCATTTGAAGGCGTTGCACAGTGGCGGATTTGCCTAAAAACCTGGCCAAAAGTCGAAAATTTCATGGTAGTACTTTGGGTTCTAGTACATATATTGTCCTTCAGATGGTGCTGCCGGATGCTATTTTAAGTGAAAAGCTCCAAAATTTCCATATTTGGGGTGTTTACACATCCAAACAGTTTAAGCCATCGCGTTTTGCTCATATTTTTATCGAGCGCCCGAAATATCAGTATTATTCATTGTAGTTTCATGACACTCTTGAAGGTTTTCTTAAAACCTAGATTGCTCTTGTAGTGTGCTATAAAACTGTAATTGTTACTTGGGAAGTGTAATTAGATTTTGATGAAAGTGCCGGTTTCGAATGTGGAATAATGGAAAGTTATGGTGACGCTATGTACTTTATTTATATGTATTGATGTCAAATGATATTATTTTGTTTGTTTATAGAAAATGTCAATAACTTTCACGCTTTTGTAGCAGACGGCTTCAACAGACATTTTTGCTAAATTAATGAATTTTTTTTTGTCCACGTATGTCCACTATGTTTCAAGACAATTTGTGTTCCTTGAGCAATTCGCCATTTGGAGCATTAAAGAATTCTTGCCCGAATTTGCCCGTTTGTGAGTAATTCTTGATTAAGTGGAGACAGAGACGGATTATGAGATTTCCAGTTTAAAATTTGGACCCGTACTTTTAATTACTGCTGCACCTCCGCTTGTCATAGCGAGTTGCACAATGCTGCATTTTGATCAGGAAGAATTGTGTACTTAATGGTGAAAATTTCACCGAGATTCATAAACATGTTCAAAAGTGGAACGCAAAAGACGTAAATAATTTGGTCGTTCATATTGAAAACCAATGAAGTCAACAGAAGTGATCGCCAAAGGTTCCAAATATCGAAAATCGGTTATGAATACCATTCTTGAACGTTAGCGGGGAGCAATGACCTTTGATCATGCAAAGCAGAAACAGATGTGGAATATATGACTGGATACTACAAGTGAAAATCAGTAGACTGGGATCTCCGGCCGTGATTTGGCCAAAAAGCTCACATTGGCGTACACTCCAGTTGGCGAATTTGTTTGTGAGAAGGTTGACAATCGTAGCATGTCAGCAAGCATGACAACAAAACGTGGTTGCTCAAAACTATACCAGGAAGCAGTACCAGCATGTTCTAACCAAGTATAACGTATGAATTTAAATGGACTCTTCATCATAATAATGACCTTTGGACATATCCTCGGTCAAATTTAATTTAAATAAAACTATGAATCTTAGCGAATTTCAGTTGTTTTCGTATTTTTGTCATATTTATTTTACAGCTACTGCAATTTGCATGCTTGTTGTCAATTTTCACTCCATGCATTTCTTCGTAGAATTGGCTTATTTGCTATAATTTAGAAAAATACAATTTCTTTTTTTTTTAATTCGTTTATTTGACACGACTCAATGCGTTAGCTTAGAGGAGCCGTGGGTCTTTTATATATTTACAAGATGAAAAAATAAAAATTACAATGCATTTTATTTTGAGCCTGTAAGATCCCGTACGCGCAATTTGCTATTGCGAGCGGAGATCTTTTTTCGCGTCGGGAAGATGTTCCTTCTCTCGCCAATTTCGGGGTTATCCATGTCACTCTCGTTGTCGTTTATGCCCGTATCAGCATCTTGATTACTGCCTTGATACTCGCGATCAGATGTTCTTCTTGGCTTCTTGCCCTTGCGGGTCACGAATGTGAACACTCCATCCTTGGTGGTGGTTTCTTCACTGGTGGTACTAGTTGTTAACTTTGAAGTACTTGACGCAGCTTTTACAGTTGTCATTATTGCCTGAACAGCAGCCACAAATTTGGCAACCGTTTGCGGTTCAGGTGAAGATATTGGAGCTTGGGTGGTGGCATTTCTTTCTGCAGGTGAGCTTTCCTCAGCGGTTTCTGGCATTGTTGTCCGTATTGTGCCGTTTGTTCACAGAACTGGCACGTATTAGTTTGTCCTTGATATGCACAAAGAGTTCGCTGTGTAATAGTATTTCCCCCTTCTTTTTTGTACTGCAGGGTAAGGTAGGATGGAGTGGGTTGGTCTCACCACAAAGCCACCATTTGAAATACCTGGGAAGTAGTTTCTCCATGTGTCCTCCGTAATAGATTCCACTGCTCCGAAATTCGACATGCATTTTTTAATTGCCACTTTGCAAGTAAGTGGAGATAAATCATGTAATTTAACTTCAACATTTCCATTATCCATGTATATAGGGATCTTGATTTCACTTTGTCACAAACAAGCACGTGTTTCAAGTTGTTCTGCGAAATAAATCTTTTCGTCTGGGCGAATTTTTTGAAGGTTATCAGCACCGCATGCCTGACGTGTTCTAGCTGTATGGAGGTGACTTCCGAAAACCGAAGCTGCATTTTCACCTTCAGCAGATGTTCCACATCACGAATACTTGGTCTTATGCGAAATGACCTGAAGTCAATCGACACTGTGTTAGGCCGAATAATCAATTTTTTTATGAGACTCAGTCATCTTGAAAGGTCACCCAATAATACAAAATAACGGTATCCTTTGTTCTTCAAACAATGCACACAAGTAACTGTTTTTTTCGTTCGCTTTGCACTGGCTTGATATCAAAATCGTAATCTGCGCCTCGAAAAACCGTGGTGCACACAAACAATTTTCGTGAATTAAATTGAACAGAAATCTTCGACATCACTTGCTTCAACGACATGTTAAAAATTCATTTTTTATCCAATTATCATAAAATTTTGAGAAAATTTTCTTCAAACTAAGAGCAAAATAAAACAAATATTTACAAAAGAATTACAAGACATTGATTTTTGGAGTTTTGTCACTCGTCGTGTCACTGTGCGTCGCTTGCCACTCGGGATACACCAAGCTTTGTTATGGTGAACAAAGCGCGAACAGGCAGAGTTTGTAATCGCTTATTTTATCCACAGGCACTAATTTTTCCACTTCACTCCGGTTGGAGCAGGTAGTTTTGATAACGAACTGTCGTGTGTGAAAATTTCCCTCGGATTCTCGGCGTAATACACGAATAAAACGAGTTTTGTTTATTCAGGTACACTAACCGCGTTGACGCGCTGTTTATAACCCGAACTCGAATGGTCTGTCTTATATGAAATTCCGTTTGATTAGCTCTAGCAGATGAGTCAAGCCAAGCTGGAGTAAATCCTTAAGCTTATTTTTTATCTCCAAGATGCAAAATCTGCATAAATAAAAATATTTACTTATTTTTAATTTTGCGCTGGAAGACCTTTTTGAAGAAAATATTCATACCAAATAATCAGAAAGGGATTTTCGGACTGTTAGGGGACTAAAGGGAAATATTTTAACAACTTCGTTTTATTAAAAAGAAACAAAACAACATGTCTCGATTTTGTCAGTATCCCTGTTTTGTCAGCCCACAAAAAATCACTACATATACGGGTTAGAAGACGCCATCTTGGCCTTCAAAAAGGTGCCACTCATCGATTTCCGGCATCTTCCCGCCAAACCCGTTATAAAAATATTCATACATAATAATGATTCAATTTTGTGAACTGCTTTGTCAAGAAGAATTTATGTACGAATGTGAAGCGAACTTTTTTCAATTTACGAACCTGCCCGGTTTGGTTCGTAAATGGAGGTTTCAGTGTACATATCTTTTTCTATTAAGGCACATGACCCTTTGGGTTAAAACCTAAATAAACGAACAAACGCAGATATGGTCACTCATGGCATGGTGTGAAATAATTGTAAAATGGGTTCACAAAGTTTCGATGGACGACTATATTCCAGTTTCTAGCTTAGCAACTACTTCTTCGCGCATATCAGCGGTAGTGACCTTTCCCTGTTACCCTGTTACACAGTGTTTTCTATGACACTGAACAGGCTTTTTCGTAAAAAACAATCGAACTTGAGAGTTTTTATTGATAATGAAAGTGGTTTTAATAACACGTCTATCGATTCCTTTTCGAAAGCAGCACATGGTCATGTATTACCTTCATATATCACGAACTGGATTACGCAATGCTTAGTAACCGACATCTGTGTTCATCGACATAAGACAAGTAGAGATTGTAAAAGCGAGTATCTGCGGATGTCCTTAAGGTGATATGCTGTCACCACTGTTCTGGAACTTTGTTGAGCGTACTTAATAAGCTTGGATTTTCGACAAATGGTTTCGTTAAGAAACTCGTTGTATATTCGAGATCAAGCCAGTAGTAGTTCTCTTAGTGGTCAGTAGTATCGTAGTAATGGGTCTTCAAATACCGGCTGCGGAGTTTGTCGAAACAGAAGGTAAAGCTCCGCCACGAAATGCAGTACTACGGGCTTTGTTTCACTGATGATTATCATATTTCCAGCACTTGCATTAGAACACATTTTGATTTGATGCTGCAAGTCTGATGTGTTGTTGAGTGAAATTAAATGTATGATCACTTGGACTAGATTATTTCCAATCGTTTTGACTGGTATCTTTTCAAATTCGAAGTTATGAAATTAAACTTCTGTTGCGATTGAATTAGGTGACATTTTAAAATATATTAAAACAAACCCTAGTCGTGTCACCTAAACCGAACAGCTATAATATGATGATATACAAAAGCCAAATATTCTTGTCAATGTAAACGATTGAGTGCCACGTTATAAACCGTTGTACAGATTTAGAAGATTATATGTACTGTAATGAAAAAAAAAATATGTTGTATATATTATGTTCAGTTTATTAACAGTTTAGAACCCGCGAAGATGTTTATAAATAAGTACATATTAAGAAAATTGGGACCGTTCATAATTCGAATCAAAACATATTGTAAACGAAACCGACAGATTGATAAAGAAGCATAGCACTGAAACAGCGTCACTTGATGTCATTTGTTTTAGATTTATTAAAAATATAAAAATCGAACAGCTATATCTCGTCGAAAAGAGATTTTCTGTGCAGCTAGGAGGCTTTTAGGAAAGAATGTTCAGCGTTAAGCAACGCGAGTATTGAAAATGTATAGCCAAGCGCCTAAAACGGAATAATAAACGGTTTTCACGCAGTAACATCAATGATGACAGTGGAATCTTATTTCCAATAGTTTTAGCCTTCTTGCCACCGTAGCTGCGTATTAAGAGATGTACTTCAAACTTAAAATATCAAATCTTCTCAATCATACAAGATTTTTATACATTCGTAGGAATCATATATAACAGTTTCGCAAATATGCTTGGAAACTCAACAGAAAGTTACTTGTCTTTTTTCGCCTTTATCTGGTCATGAACTAAACTTATAGTCACCTTAAATTTGGGAACACATTCAAGCAAACGAAAGGATGTACGTACACACTCACCTAAGTAGCAAACTCTTTCCTCCGTTGATAGTGATCCTTTTTCCCTATTTCAACGAATCACGTTGCATCCTCAATATCTATTTGAACCTCCGAAGTAGCTAAACGTAACAAAATTGTGAATTTATCTAGAAAATATGCGCAGGAGCTGGATCTTGCCAATAAGCAACCACTAACTTACGTGTATCACCGTACTGAAGCCATGTACTGAAAAACGAAAACCCCCTTTATCAACTAAAAATGTGAAAAAATGAAACAGAGATAATAATGACAATATTATTAAAATAAAGTGAAATTTGAAGAAATGTTATCCGACGAGAATTGTTTAACCGAAAGAATAGACGCACTCCACGACTTGTTAGTACTTACCAAAAAAGGTCCTTTTCGCATGGTAGATCTTTTATTTGTATAGACAATTCGAATGCTATTAAATAATTGAATTCGATAGGATGAAAAGATAGGTGCAGTCCATCCAAGAAAACGAGTTTTTTAGCATTTCAATGAGTTTTTATACCATTTTTTGCTTATTATAGCTTGTTAGGACACAAACTAAATATTTTTGACAAAAAAGAAAATAGATTTTGTACACAATTTTTGAGTAAACGATACAACACTGAAATATATCAAGTTATGTTTATTGCCCGATTCATGTTGACAAAATTTAATCAATAGTTTGAAAGAAATCATCTACTCGCTTGTCTTCCAAAAAAATTTCATTATCTAACGATCATCAATAAATATAAACAAATTCACTTCTAGTATACTCTTAAAAACTATTACAGCCTATGAACTAAAAATGCAATCGGAATAACAATATGGCTTAGGCTTATAATAAAGTCTTGTAAGTACCTATGGAAATTGGTACATAAATAATTAAAGTCACTGCTCCATTGGGGTGAATAATTTTTGGTAATGTTTGCGATGTAGTCTGTCAGCGACTATACTGAGGGTCGGGTCAATCAATGGTCCTCATCCGTTTCTGGCTGATTCATTCGAACACTCTGCAACGAAAAAGGAGGTATATGTTTTCATAGTTCACGATGTAGTTTTCCAAAAGGAAAAATTTCACTTTTCCGGTTTTATAGTTTTCCAAGTGTTTAAATTATTTGAAAATTTATTGGCAATTCTGAATTCTCTCCTCTTCAAGTTTTGTTATTTTCAACTTCCCAT